>NC_133539.1:147807048-147814548 GCF_048773025.1 Camelus bactrianus
ACCCACCTGTACAGACACAAGGCTGAAGAATACATGACGTTCCTTCCTAGTTGACAGCACTCCCCATGTCACTGAAACAGTGTCCAGTACGCTGACGTCATCTCCTCCCTCTCCCACACCCCCGCACGCGCACAAACACGCGCGCGCGCACACACACACACACACACACACACACACACACTCTGTCTGTCTGTCTGTCTGTCTGTCTGTCTGTCTGTCTGTCTGTCTTCTAAGGATGGAGAAGAGTTTGCTGAGCTATTTCGGGTGCCCTCTCATCCTAGTTCCTATCTCCAAGTTGGTTCAAAGTCCAAAAGGCGGTCAAGCACTTAATCAGATAGGTCCCTCGTAAAGAATGCCTCCCACATCACGACGACAGGCTTCTTAGGCCAGCCGAGAAGCTCCTTCAGTTCTGCGCCCATCTTGGCTCTAAGTTGATATCAGTCTGTTACGGAAATGACAGGCCAGCCAAGAAACAAGCACCTCTCGGAGGGTTGGAGTACTCAGATTTATTACGCCGGCGGGCTCAGAGGGGCTTCTGCTCCGAAGCTCTGAGCACCTCCAAGACGTGCACATGAGGTTTCATAGGGTTAATTACAAATATGGGTCTATTCGCCAATAAGGCTCAAACAACAAAAAGCAAAGGATCAGTACACTGGAGCTTATCAATTTGGAACAGATCACGTTACTGACACTTGTTGAGCTTGGATTTACGAGTTAGCTTGTTAGCCCAGTAAACTGACACTAAACTTCAGATTTACGAGTTAGCCCAGCAGAACTTAGATCAGTAAACGGACACTTATCACACTTAGATTTGTGACTTTAGCTTGTTAGCCCAGCTGGGCTTTTCCTTTACAAGTCCTCCAGGATCCAAGAAAGCCACGTTGGAAAACAAGTGGTGATTCTGATGGGACAGGAGATCAGTCATTTGGGGGCGAAGGGTGGGGTAGGGAGACATACCAGCCTGTCTGTCTGTTTTCACCCAGTGTGGGAGCCGTCCCAAAGAGATAACTCGAGAAGAGAGAAACAGGGAGTTGACAAAGAACACGTGCAGTGGCGTGCCCTCCCCCCCCCACCCCAGGAGAAGGCCAAGCCAGAAGTCCCTCCGGATGGCGGGTTCCGGACTCCAGCTTCCAGGGGAAGCGATGTTTTTTTCCTCCCCATTTCAGGCCCGGAAGAAGAGGGAGAGGCAGAGTGTCCTTCTCGGGCATCCGCTGTTTCTGAAGCACGCTTGTTGCCAAAAGATCGGCCCCCGTCCCCGACGAGCCCAAGAATCCAGAGACAAGGTCTCGGAGCTTAGAAGCAAAGAGGCCATTTTATCGCTCTGCCGGGCAAAGGGGATTCACAGCAGGCTAGCGTCTTCAAAACTGTGTACCCACCTTGGGGATGGAGTGGGTGGGGTGGTTCTAGAGCCATAGCTCAAACAATCGGGCATCGATCACCATCCACAGAATCGTTTTCTCATCAGAAGACTCAGAATGGTGTCACGATGCCTCCAGGTGACCCATTCTATAGAGGCTGGTGGTTAGATCTCGTTATCTCATAAGCACTCAAGGTGTGGCCTTCTTGGTCACTCAGGCTATTTTGTCAGGTCATTAGTCCCGTGACCGACCTTCTCCTCGGAGAAAGACTCAGAGACCCAGCATGATGATGACTTTCAATGAGTGAAATACAGTAGAAACAGTAAGATCGATAGCTTCCAGTTTCAACAACAGGCCTGGAACCGTGAGCAGCAACCAGTCAGTCAGGACAGTTGACCGTTTTCAGGGCGAGCATAAGAAACCGAATGACACCCCCCCCAGCAAATGAATGAGTGAATGAATGAATGAATGAATGACCTAATGATCCTCCCCCCCCCCCGCCAAAAAAAGAAGCAATAATCCGTTAGCCTAATTCCGGCCATTTTATTCATCCTCCTTCACCCTGAAGCCCCAGTCACCCACGTGCCACAGTGGTCTGTTTTCTGGTTTCCTCCACCACCCCACCCCCCACCAACCACCACCCCGCCAACATCCCCCCATGCCCAACCACCGCCCCAAGTGTGGGACTGGACGGGGGTGCAGGGGGCTGAGGGGGCGGCAATGGCGGCTTGAGGTGAGGGTGGGGAGTGTTCCGCCCAGATCGTATAGGAAGCTCAAACACAGCTGCAGTACGAGACAAGATGGTAGATTTCTGTGAGTCCTCCCTCCTCTTAAAATCCGTCCTAAGGAGGAGACAGACAGAAAGAGAAACATCACCCTCACTCCCAACGCCTCCTGCGCCCTCGATGCGCCCCAAAACAACAACAAGAAAAACAAAAACAAACACGACCACAAATAAGTCGCTATCCCTGGGGAAGAAGGATTCGATGGCATGGGGATATCATTCTAAAATTCATTCCCTCTTCATCACATTTCATGGAAACCGATTGCAATCTATGAGGCCCTGTGAAGGTAGGGGTTGGGGGGGTAGGGAGGAGGGAGGGAAGTGAAGGGGGGGGAGAGGGAGAGAGGGAGGGGGAGAGAGAGAGAGAGAGAGAGAAAGAGCAGAGGAGAGGAGGGATAAAAGGGGAGAGGACAGGAAAGGAGAGGAGGGAAAAGAGGGGAGGGGAGGGGAAATGAGAAGAGGCGAGGGGAGAGGAGAAGAGGGAGAGGAGAGGAGTGGAGGGGAGAAGAGAGGAGTGGAGGGGTGAGGGGGAAGGGGGGAGAACAGGGAAGAGGAGAGGAGGGGAGAGGAGAGGAAAGAGAGACAAGGGAGACAGACAGACACGCATGCGCGCGCGCGCACACACACACACAGAGAATAGCGAAATGGAGAGAGAGGCAGAGAGAGAGAGAGAGAGAGAGAGAGAGAGAGAGACAGACAGACAGACAGACAGACAGACAGACAGACAGACAGACACGGATCTAGGTCAGGGATACTACACATGGGTATTCTTCTGAGTGATTTTATGTGTTTTCTCAATCGCCACCTCTATGGAGATAAAAATCGCTCCCATAAGATGAAGGGAGTCCTTCTGCCACCGCTCACGGCCCCGCCCACCAGCACCGCTTGTGTTTGTCAGGGATTCCAAGCCAAAGCACGTGGAGGAGCGGGAGAGCTTCCTGGCAGCCCAAGGAGGAGGAAAGTCCGGCAGCATGAGAGAGGTGGTTGGCACGGGGAAGCTGGAGGCCGGCTGACGAGAAGATGGGTGAGGGGGCAGGGAGGAGGGTTTCCCAAGTTGGAGAGCCAAGACGAGGGAGGGGAGCTGTCGGTGGCTGCGTTCTGACCCCGACCCCAACCCTGACTGGAGCGGATCCCTGAAAGGAGGCGGTTCGGGCTCTCTGGCCGAGAACGCCCCTCTCTTCCTCTTTGTGCAGAAACACCTTCCGCAGACCGAGAAAGTCCATCCCGAGACCCTCGTCGGAAGAGTCCTTTCCAGACCCATCACGATCCTCCTGGGCCAAGGGGTCCAGGGGATGGGGCGGGGCCTCCATTCGATCCGTCTTCCGTCCGTCCGTCCATCCACAAGATCTTGAACATCCATGTAGGATTCTGGATGGTAGCAGTTTTCCAGGATCCTCCAAATCCTTGTAAGTCCTCTCCTGGCAGATTCGACCCCTAGGTCGTACCGCGCAGCACAGGGCACTAGATTCAGTCCCTCGGGACGAGGGTTCCTGAAAAAGACCAGGAAAAAGAAGAACAGAATCACTATGGTGTGCACCAGCCAGAAACCAGCACCACCTTGTCACTCTAACAGACTTGCAAAAGGCGGGGTAGGGAGAGAAAGTCATAGGATGGCTACCATCCCTCCCACCCCCACCCCACACGCCAAGCCCCAGACCATCGTCATCCCTGCTCCCCCTCCCCTCCCCTTTCCTCTCCCTTCCCCCTCCCCCTCCCCCTCCCCTCCATCGACGCCCGCCTCCCGCTTGTACCCCACTCCTCTGAACCCAGCACCACCCACCCCAGCCTGGACGGGCTCGGCTCAGATCGGCTCGGCTCGGCTCGGCTCGGCCCGGCCCGGCCCGGCCCGGCCCGTCCGTCCGGTCGACTTCTTCGCAGGGTCTAAAATAGCGCCCGGCCGACAGGCAGGTGGCACATGGCACATGGCAGGGGAGCGAGCGGGACGGTTCGGGATCTCTGGGTGGCAGGGACACGCGGCCGGACAACCAGGAGCACGGACGGCCTGGCGTGCGTTTCTCCGCTCGGGGGGGCCTCGACCAGAGACCGTGGTACGGGGAACGGGGACACACACACACCACACACACACCACACACACACACCACACACACCACACAGACACAGACACACAGACACACAGACACACAGACACACACACACACACACACACACAGACACACCCACCCACCCCTTCACCCCCACCCCCAAACCTCTGACAGCTTTCGTTTGTTTTCGGCCGACCGTCCCTCGATGAGGTACGAGTGCCTTGGCTGGGGCTGGGGGGGGGGTGGAGTTCCTCCCTCCACAACGACCCCACACGGGCTCTGTTCTGGTCACCCGAGTCCTCTTCCAAGTCAGACCACAGGCCTCCATCACCCGGCGCGAGCACTCGGGGAAACAGTCACCATCCTCATCGCTCCGCTCCACCTCTACACGTGAAGAACTGTTCCCAGCCCACGCCACTCCACCCCACCCCACGCCCCGATGCCACCCACCGCAGTGGAGAGAAACGAGACGAATCCACAGACGTGCATCAATCCGATGAAGAAAACGACGGCCCTATTCCAAGGAAGCATAGATATCTAGGTAGGAGATTCATCGAGTACTATGGAGGCGGTGGGAAAGGGGGGGGTTGCGGTGGGGAGGGTCTAGAGATCAGGCAGTACAGCCCATGCTTAGCATGCAAAAAATAAAGGTCCAGGGTTCAATCCCCAGCACCTACTCTTCAAAAATAACCCGAGAAGAAGCAAGACGGCGGAGTAGAAGGACGCTCGTAGCTCACCCTCTCCCACAAATACACCAAAACTCACATCGACGGACCCACTCGGCCAATCAGACCACCTGCGGAACTCCGACAGAACACCGCCCTCTTCGAAAGACAAAGACGCCCAAAATCTGGTAGGAGAAAAGGAGAAAAGAAAGAGTCAAAAGCAAAACAGTGCGGGAGGGACCGGCAGAGGAGGAATAGGGCTCGTTCGCCAGACCTCCCCGTCTCCAACGGAGAGGCCGACGGGACGGTGGGGGAGCCTCCGAGTCTCAGATCTGCCCGGAGCGCCCCTTGACCGACCTATCCAAGTGAAACGGGCACAGAGGGTCCCCGCGACACCCAGCCCGAGTCGCAGGCCGGCAGCCGGGGGCCGGGACAGGCCGCACGAGCCGGGCAGAGGACCGTGGCGGCGGCACCACGCGCCGTGGCCGGGAGGGGATACAGAGCAGAACAACCCGCCCCCCCAACCCGTCCATTACGGGGAAAGAAAGGCAAAGCAACACGGCCGGTGTGCCCTGGGGAGAGGGGCGCCGTAGCCTCCATCTCCTCAGACCCGCGGCGCCATCACCGGCCCTTCTCGCGAGAAGAGAGGCGGGGCGCAGCCACAGCCGCCATAGCCCCTGGCGCGCGGCGCGCAGCGCGCGGGCGGGGGCGGGAGCGGGGGCGGGGCCGAGACTCGAATCCGCACCCGGGGGCTCTGCAACCTCCTAGGCAGGACTGAGACTCGTTTTCAGCCTGAGGCAGATATTATATATCTGCCCCGGTACCTCAGAGAACTCGCGCCACCAAGACTAAGAAGGAGCCGAGTTTTGGAATGCAGCAGGGGCGGGGCGGTTCCACCGTCTTCCCCGAGCCCACCTACGGAGAGGAGCGCCGACCCGAGGCGGAGCACACAGCCGCACAGAGCAGCGGAGCGACCGGCGCCGGGAGAGGGCAGGCGGCCAGCCACCCTCCCTCCTTCCCGGCAGGAACGCAGCATCCGACCGCGGTGCCAGGAGGGGGCGCGATCTACTTGCCCACAGGCACCGAGGGCAGCACAGACGAGGGCGCCGACAGAGGGCCCGCGGAAACAGCAAGCTGAGTTCACGAAACAGGGCGACGACAGAAAGACTTCTCGGTGAAACCGTTAAGAGCGCACCGTCTCCAGGAGAACACATCCTTTTTTTTTTTTTTTTTTCCTCTTTTTTTTTTTCTTTTCCTTTTTCTTTTTTAATCTCTTTTACATCGGTTTTACCTTCTGTTACCTTTTTAACCTTTACTTTTGAACAGTCGTATACGTTTACGGTTTTAATCCCTTTTAAATGTTTCATTTCAAGTCTTTTCATTATTATTATTTTTAAACATCCACCCCCTTCCCTTTTTCATTCTCTTGGTTTTGATCTCCTGTTACTGGTTATTCACAGGTTTCAAATATTGTTTCTCGATTTTTTTCCTCCTTTTTATTAAGGTTATTAAAAGACGTCTCAACTCGATCGCTATTCTGCTTCCACTTACTCTTCTATTCATGATTACACACTGTCTTCAAACCTTTTCTTTCTCCCGTCTTTTAAAATCCTCTGTTTTATCTTTTGTTAAAATCTGTTCTATTTCCGATTACCTTTTAAAAATTTACTTTTGAAACAATTGTATATTATTTTCTGATCTTTTCTATTTGTTTTTAAAGGCTTTTAGAAGACGTCTCAGCTCAATTGCTATTCTGCTTCAACTTGCTCTTCTATTATTGATCGTACACTGTTTTCAAACCTTTTTTTCTCCATTCTTTTAACATCCTGCCCCCACCCCCTCTCTCCCTCTCCCCCTCTGTCTCTGTCTCTGTCTCTCTCTCTCTCCCCCTATCCCCCTCTCTCTTTTAAAGTTTTATGCCTGCCTAGGCTTTCGATAAATACATAAACTCCTTAAGGACACCAATAGATAACTGATACTCCTTAAGCCACAGTGCCAGAGAGATAGGAGCATTATGAAGAAGCAGAGGAACCACTCCCAATTAAAAGAGCCAGAGAAATTCCCTGAAAGCACGATCCATGAAATAGACGTGGATGGCCTGCTCGATCAAGATTTCCAAAAAGGAGTGATCCAAGTCCTGAAGGAACTCCAAGAGATAGTGTTGAGAGATATACTATACGTCAAAAACGAAATCGAAGCTATAAAGAAGAGTCAAGGAGAACTGGTCCACTCATTGGCTGAAATGAGAACTGGTCTAAAGGCTGTCCAAAGCAGGCTAGATCACGCAGAGGAACGAATAAGTGGCCTAGAAGGCAGGACAACAGAAAGAACCCAATCAGAACAGCTGAGAGAAAAACCAATAAAGAACAACGAAAACCATCTTAGGGACCTAAGGGACCCTCGAAAGCGTGCCCATCTACGCACAATAGGGGTTCCAGAAGGGGAAGAAAGAACCAAGGGGACCGAAAAGATATTCGAAGAAAGCATGACTGAAAATTTCCCAAATCTAAAGAAGGAATCAGATATCCAAGTCCAGGAGGCTCAGAGGGTACCCAACAGAAAGAACTCAAACAGGCCCACACCAAGACATAGGCTAATCAAGATGGCCAGAGTCAAGGATAAAGCAATGATCCTAAACGCCTTTAGGCAAG
>NC_133539.1:147827048-147859548 GCF_048773025.1 Camelus bactrianus
GGGACGCAGACGGCGCACCGCGGCCGGCGCGGAGGGGCGAGGGCGCGCGCGGCCCCGCCGCGGGCCCCCTCGGCGGCCCGGGGAGGCGGGACCGGGCCACCGGGCGGTCACGTCGAAGCCGGCCGACGCGCGCTCGCGCTCGCGCGGACAGGGGCTCGGGCCCGAGGCCCGGCCCCCCCGGGGGCGGCGCGGCGGCGGCGGCCGGTCCACGACGGCCAGCCGGGGCCCGACTCGCGCTCGGGCGAGCGCGCCGGAGCGGGGCGCGGCGGCGGGGGACGACGGGCCCTCGCCCGCACGCGACGACGCCCGCGGGCGGGCGGGCGGGCGGGCGGCAGACACGGCGAGGGGCCGCGGCGGGCCCGGGAAGCGAAACGCGCCGGGGCGCGGCCCGGGGGACGGGCGGACGGAGCGGACGGGGGAGAGGACGGACAGAGAGAGGACACGAACGACGAGCGAGGCAGCGGCCCACGGCCGGCGCGCCCGCGGACGGGCAACGCCGCCTGGAAGCCGGTAAGCGGGAGAGGAGGGCCGTGGAGCCACCGCCAGGGGCCCGCGCCGGAAACCCAGACGCGAGTCGGCCGCCGGGGTGCGACACGGGGTCTCACCGCCACGGGCCCTCCGGCACAGGGGCGGCCCCGCGGCACCCAAGGCGCGCCGACTGGCCCTCTCCTCGGCACCCTCACGGGGGCCCAACGGCCACCCTCGCCCGACACCGCAGGGCCTCAGGACGGCCCACCGCAAGGCTCTCCCGCCGCACGGGCCGGCGCTGCCCCGCCCCGCCCCGACGCGCACCCAAACAAACGTTCGCGCCGTGCCGAAGCACCCCACCTCCCCCCGTCGGGTCCGACGACGCTTCACCCGGGGCCGCCTCCAGGGGAGGGACAGCACCCCACAACGCGGTGAGGCCACGTTCTGGTCCCAGGACGGGGGGGGGTCGGCGGGGGAAAGGCTCGGCGCGGGCGGCCATCGGTCCTGGCAGGGCAGGGGAGGGCCGGCGGCGGCGACGAGGAGGGGCCGCTCGCGCGCAAGAGCGACGGCCGGCAGGGGTCGTGGGTGCGGGCGGGCACCAACCCAGGGAAGGGGAAATCTCGAGACACGACCGGGCCGCCGGGGAAACCACCGCGGGATCCCACCACCCCCACACGTGGGGGCGGCCCCGCGACGCCCAGGACGCCGGCCGGCCTCAGCCAACCCTCGGCGGTTCCTCCCACACCCCGGCCCCGCTCGCCGCCGGGACTCGCGCGCAGCAGGCTAAACACCCCCATTCCAGAGGGTAGCCCCTTCCACTCGCTCACTCGTCCGTCTGCGTCTCGTCTGTCCGTCCACCACCGCCACCCAGCTTCGTCTGGCTCGCCCCCAGGCCTCGCGGCCCGGGGAAACGCTGCCGAGCGAGGCGGCCCGACCCGTGGCCCACGCACCGCCACCGGTGGCTGCGTCTCGGGACCGGAACAGGTGGGGTGGCTCCTCGCGGCGCGGAGACTGGTGGGGGGGGCCCAAGTCGGGGTGGACCGCCTTCCCCCTCCCCCCACGGCACGCGCCGGGGAGGCCAAGCCCGCGCACACGCACGCGCGCGCTCGCACGGCCCCGCGCCAGACGCCGGGCCCGGCCCGGCGGAACCCTCCCCCGACTCGGAGGGGGGAGGCGCGGGCCACAGCAGGCCAAGAACAGCACTCGGCCCCACCGCGGGGCCAGCGCAGCCCACACGCCAAAGCGACGGGGCCCTGCCCACACGCCGCGGCAGTCGCTCCCCGTGGAGAGTGACTGCACGCTCTGGATGGAGGAGCGGCGGCTGGGGGGTCCGGTGCCCCCAAGGCTCCCCTCTCAGATCGCTAGAGAAGGCTTTCTCACCGAGGGCGCATCGCCCCCCACCCAGCGTGCCCCGTTCAGGCCTACGGAAGCCCTCCGACGTGTACGCCAGCGCTCGGCTGGGCGGGAGGGGTCTGCGGTAGGGGTAAGCAGCGGGCCAAGAAGCGAGCGCTCGCGGTCGGGACCGGGGAGAACCCGTGCGTGCCACCTCGCGAGGAGACGCACCCAAGACCGCGTGGGGACGGGACAGACGCCCGCCCCCCACCGGCACATCACCCGGCCCCACCACGATCGCTCCCACGCCCGGGCGCGAACCCCGCTGAGGGGGACCCACCCGGCGTGCGCCCGGCCACGTCAGTCCCCCCCCCGGTACAGGGTGAGGACTGACGTTCAGGAGGCGGCCCCGGCCCCACCGAGGGTGGGGAGCGGCCACGCCTCGCTTACCGTCTCGACCCCTCCCCCACGCCTCAAGAGAGGCGCTCGGGAGACACGACCACCGCAGGGGTTACCCGAGAGGACTCGCTGGGGACGGGAAGCGATGCCGCCGCTCGGCCTCGGGCACCTGAGGGACAACCTGGAGCGCTCCAGGGGCACCGCAGAGGACCAAGGCGAGACACGCTCACACCCCGACGAGGGGGTACGTGGCGTGGCGGCGGGGCAGCCCTCCCCCGCCGCGGGGGAGGGCCGCTCGCGAGACAGGACGCCGAGCAGGCGAGGAGGCGAGAGTGTCTGCCGCGTCACAAGACCCCGGCCCCGCCGACACCACAAGGCACGGGAGACCGAGGTCGGGCCGGAGTCCGCACCCCTGCCTTCCCCCCGCCACCCACGGGCGGCAGAGGAGAGGCGAGGGGCCCGCAGGCAGAACGAGAAGAGAAGCCACGTTCGCCATGAACGTCCCCGTCCCTCGTCTGGCGCGGCTTAGGCCCGGCCCGGGGGAGCATGACTTCACCACATCGATCAGGTGAGTGAGTGAGCGAGCGAGCGAGCGAGCCAGCCATGTGGGGCAGGGAGGCCCCAGAGGGGAGGGCCCGGCGAGGACAACCACCAGAGGGGCCTGCTTCAGCCTCGCCAGGCGCCACCCACTCCTCAGTCCTCTCCGAGGAGAGCGGCCAACGACCCCAGGCGGGGAATGCCTGACACGCGGCACGGAGCCTACGGGGGTGGGGTCGTGCCGGCCACCACCGGGTGCCTGCGGCGGGGAGCGCACGGGGTAAAAGACCCACGCCGCCACCTCACCCCACCGCCCTCGGGCCACCAGAGACCGGAGGTGGCACCACGGGCCACGTCAGCCGGACGCACACACGAGAGCCGGCGCGCAGGCCCGGGCGGGCGGCTCAAGTGTCAGAAGCGGAGTCGGCTACCAGGCCAGGGCTCACGCAGAGAGAAGCCCAGAGCCCCGCACGCGTCCGGAGACCCAACACTCGGTGACAGACACCGAGGAAGACCGTGTCAGCACCTATCTGCTGGCAGAAAATGCCCAACACGACAGGAAAAATGACAGCGCCCAGAAACGGGGCGGGTCCACGATTTGCAAGGGGGGACCCCGGGACCTCGGTCCGGCCACCTGCCCCCAGCCCTACCCCCATAAATGGCAGCCCCGAAGCTCTCGGGGGCCATCTGATCGACCGGGGTGGGGGGGTTGGTAGGGGGAGGGGAGAGGGGAGAGGGGAGAGGGGAGGGGGATTAGGAGGAGGCTTAGGAGGAGAAGTGGGAATGGGAATGGGAATGGGAATGGGAAGGGACGAGAGGGAGACGGGATCAGGCCGGGGACGCCCTGCCCTTTTCTCGCCCGCGTGGCCGGGGACTCGGGGAGATGCCACAGAGGCGCCTCCGACGAGAGGGCCCCCCACGAGGGACCGCTCCCGAGCACCGGGCCCCGGGCCGGGGAAAGCCTGCCTCCCCCACATCCCTCGCAGGACGCCCCCGTGCCGGTCCCCGAGTCCGGATGAAGTCTCGGTCCCTCCAACGCCACCGGAACCCACGCGGGCAGGCTTAAGGGGCGGGGGGCACCCCCTCCCAGGCCTCCCGCGCCAACAGGTGCCGGCCCAGCCACGTCTCCGGGTCCATCGGGACTCAGAAAACATTTCATCCAAGGAGGCGCCTCCAACGACCGGGAACCCCAGCGCGCCCGTCCCCGGCCTCACCGCACTGGGCCCGGGCCGCTCCTCGCCTCACGAGCAGTCGTCCAAGGGACGCAGACGAGGGCCTGACCACCTAGCCGCCGGCGGCCCGGGCGCGGGACACTCTCTCCCTTTCCCCCGCGGCGGCAAGGCGCAGGCCGTGTCCGATCGGCTCGGGTCGGTCTCCGCGGCTGGAGGGGCACAGGCGGATGCTGGTCGACCAGGCCAGGCCACACGGCTTCCCCCGGCACACGAGATCCCGGGAGCGCGGCGACAGTCACCCCCTCATCATCCTGCGAGTCCAATCTGCGCCGAGAGCAGGACGCGCCCGCGGCTCAGCGCCACGGGGACTGTCACCGCCGGTGTCGCCAGCCTCCCCGAAGTCTGCCTCGGGCCCCGCCGCCGAGCCCCATCCCTTGCCGAGGTCGCCGACGCTCGGGAGAAGAGGGACGATCTCAGAGCGGCAGCCAGATGGCGCCCGACAACCGTCGCCAACGTCCCCGGAACCGATCCCGACCGCCGCCGGCCGCCCAAACGCCCGAGCTCGTCCCGGACTGAGGCGCCGGGCGGCCCCGTGGCGTCCGCCTCGGAGCCCGCTCACCCTCGTCACGGCACGGCACGGCACGGCACGGCACGACACGAGGCGGCACGACACGAGGCGACACGACGCGACGCGGCGCGACGCGACCCCGGCAACAGATCAGGGCGGGGAGGACGGAGGGAGCCGGGGTTTGGCAAGACACGGCCGGCCGGGCGGCTGCCGCGAAGGGGACGCGCTCCCCACGCGATTCCCCGGGCGGGGGAGATCACACGGACACGCCGGCGGGGCCGGGGCCGACGCCGCGGGTGGCCCAGAGCGACCAGGACGAGATCCCGGGTTCCCGGGTGGGAGGTTGGGAAGGGGAGGAGGGGAAGAGGGAGGGAAGGCGGGGGCTGGCAAACCGAAACCAGGCGAGCGCTCAGAGAACAACGCAGGAATCGGCTTTGGAGTCCGTCCTCTCGAATGCGGGAGGTCTTTCGAAAGCAGACAGGCAAAGCCCAGAAGCTAGAAAAGAAAGGATGAAGACCGCGAACCCCATCGAAGCGGAAAGAAAAATCGATCTCGGCACAGATCGCGACAAAGCCCAAAGACAACAAACGGGCGCCTGGGGAAAACGCACTCGCGGTCGGTCGTGAGAACACGGACGTCAGCACGGCTGACCACAACCGCAGGAAGGAGGAGGGAAAACAAAAAAATGCGGGCGGGGGTTCGGGGGGGCGAGTCGATAGCCACCCGCTCGGTAAATCGAGGTTCAGTGCATCTACACAGAGCAACACTGTGCATGCGCATCCGCGTGTCTGGGTGTGCGTGTGTGTGTCGGTGCGTGTGTTTGACACAGTCAACGTGGACAAGGAAACTGTAGCCCCATCCGAAAAAAAAAAAAAGAAAGGAAAGAAAGAAAGGAAAGAAAGAAAGGAAAGAAAGAAAGGAAAGAAAGAAAGGAAGAAAGGAAGAAAGGAAGAAAGGAAGGAAGGAAGGAAGGAAGGAAGGAAGGAAGGATGGAAGGAAGGAAGGAAGGAAGAAAGGAAGAAAGGAAGGAAGGAAGGAAGGAAGGAAGGAAGGAAGGAAGGAAGGAAGGATGGAAGGAAGGAAGGAAGGAAGAAAGGAAGAAAGGAAGGAAGGAAGGAAGGAAGGAAGGAAGGAAGGAAGAAAGAAAGAAAGAAAGAAAGAAAGAAAGAAAGAAAGAAAGAAAGAAAGAAAGAAAGAAAGAAAGAAAGAAAGAAAGAAAGAAAGAGAAAGAAAGAAAGAAAGAAAGAAAGAAAGAAAGAAAGAAAGAAAGAAAGAAAGAAAGAAAGAAAACATGAAAACAAACGACAAAACCCACCACCAAAGGGAAATCAAGTTGTAGAACTACTCTGGGGTTTAAAAACAAAAACAAAAACACCGTAGAAAAAGCACAACCGCAGCCCATCAGGGGTTCCTCTCCTCAACAGTCCAAGAACTCGGTCAACTCCACCTCCTAGAAGCCAGAAAACCAGGGATGAAACACGCGCAGGAGACCCAAACGGACGTTTTCAGTTTAAAAGAAAAAAAAAATAATTTTTTTCCTCCCCCAAATGGGGGAGGGGGCGAGGGGGAGGATGGAGCGTAGAACTCAGCGGCAGAGTGCCTGCCCAGCACGCGCAAGGTCCAGGGTTCGATCTTCAGGACTTCCGTTCAAGTCAATAAGGAAGTCGGTAAGTCAGGCAATCACTAAGTCAGGCAACAAACCAGCAAAAGAAACGAATTACCTCCCCTCCCCGAATAAACAAACAACCACCGAAAGCAACAACAGCAGCAAGAACCAAAAAAAAAAAAAAAAAAAAAAAAAAAAAAGGCCTAAATAAATAAATAAATGTAAGTAAGTAAATAAATAAATAAATAAGTAAACAAACAAACACAATTTTAAAAAGGGGAAAACGCACGCATTTCCGTTTCTAAGAGATATCCGGACAGGCCCAGAACCTGGAATCTCGACAGCAAGTTCCAAAAACAAGCAGAAAGTGCCTGCTCCTGACGGAACACGTGATAGAGACCACCGTTCGAGATGGGGCCGGGTGGGCGGGCTGGCGGGCGGACACAGAGCTCTCGACTCATACCTGACAGAATCCGCTCTCCGACAGAAGACAGAAGGCAACACGGAACAGGGGTTGGTGGTGGGGGCGAGGGGGAGAGGGCGAAACGGAGGTGGAGGAAAGCCATTAGGGAAAACAGGACAGAAGTCCCTCAAAACATTCCACAGAAAACTCCTGGAAGACCCGGCAGTTCCACTACGGGCCCGCGGATGGACGAATGGACAGTGCCACGTGGTCTGGAGAGACCTACACCTAGAGGGGATGATGTTAACTAAGTGACTTAAGTCCGAGAGGGATGTTGTCACTTCGAGGCAGAATCCCCAAGACAATACGCAGGAACACATGCAAGGAAGCTGAAACAGGCTCATGGATACCAAGAAGGAACAATGAGTGCAATGGGTGAGGGAGAGGAAAAAGTACAAGCTTCCAGTTAACTCCAATTAATAAATACACAAATTACGGGAGGTCATGGACAGCAGGGCGAGTAGAGTCAATCCATACTATTGTCATGACGCTGTCCGGTGACGGATCCGTAACCAGACTCACCACGGTGATCATCGTGGAACATGGAAGAATCCCGAATCGCTATGTTGGACACGTGAAAACGGACATCCCATTGTCAGGTCAATTATGAGAGAGAGTAGGAGAGAGAGAGACAGAGAGAGAGAGAGAGAGAGAGAGAAAATTCTCACTGTCTTACCGGGAAAAAAAAAAAAAAAAAAAAAGAGTTCAGTGAGATAAAGAGTGGATGTAGGTGAGGGCAATAGGTGGAGGAGATGAAAACCACGACGGCGACACATGTGCGGCATCCCACACGGTGGCAGTGCAGTGTGATCCTATGCATGCTCAGCTGTCTCCTAGCCACCTCCAAGTTGACATCCAGGGTCATCCTTTTAGGTTTCGTGGCTGCACTTTCGTCTGTCTCGGGCAATACTCTCCCTTGATTTTCCATGGGGGAAGGGAGGTGGGGTGGCCGGGCGGGCCACACCACGACACACCGCGTCGCGCGTGACCTGGAAAACAGATACACACCCGCCCACCACCCACGGGCTCCGAAATCGGTCACTGGTCACGACGCACACTTCGTCGGTCCCTTACGGAGCGATGGCGGACCAAACAGGCAGCGGCCAACTTTGTCGTGCACACAATGACGGTTCGTCCCTTGTGGAAACAAACTGATGACGAGACAGCGTGGTCAGGGGGCGGGTGTCCTTTCAGGAAGACAGAGTCATTGAAAGTCCCGCACACGGGAACTGTGCCAAGGGAGATCTCCATCACCCTACCCAACCCTGATCCAAATTCTCGTTCGGGCAGCTAAGGGTCAAGGTCAAAGTTTCTTTCTTCCCGGGGCAGGGGTCCTTTTGGGCCTCGATGGTTGTTCAACTGGAGAGATCGCCCTTGGGCTGCATATACACTTCGGGGTGGTCCATAGGGTTCCACGACAGTCCCGCCACCAGGCAGGTGGTTCCACCTGATGAAACCGGTCTGGTCTTTCGTTCCAGGAAGACAAAGGTCCGTGGCTGAAGCCAACGAGAAACCCAGGGTGTGAGTCCGGAGCGCCACCAGTCAGGAAGATGTCTAGGCGTCGGGCTCGAAGAGGCTCGGGTGGCCTGAAAAACGCATGCGGGTTCAGGTCCACTTTCTGAGTGGCCTCCACAGCAACGGGCAGGAGGAGGGTCTCGAGAGGGGACACGGCAGTGACCTCTCTCCAGCAGATGTCCAGCTGCTCAGCCCGGCTCGGCGGGGCTTCAGGGAAAGGGCGGCTTTGGTTCTCGAGGATGCCAAGTCCAAAGCGGGAGAACCATGGGCAACGGGAGTCGGAAGAGCGTTGGCCAACCATCGGAGAAAACTCGAAGCACGCGTGACGTGGCCCAGCGTATCAGTGGAAGGCGGGGCGGGGCGGGGAGGGGAGGGGGAGGGTGGCGGGAAGCACGCAAAGATGATGACACAGAACCGCATTCTCATCTCTATCACGCTGTACGAGAGTTTCCACTGAGACATGCTCCCCTTCCCCTGGTCTCTCCAAGGACGCGCATTTCTACCAAAAAATCACCCCCATTCAGACTTGTCGGCTGGCCAGATCAGCATACTTCCACGAAATTCGGCCTGAAGAGGGACAGACGTCCACGAAGCATAGCCATCGCCCCTAGAGGCTCTCGGACACCCGCTCTGCTGGAACGTTTCCTAAGGACGGCAGACGAAGACGGTCTCCACATGCTTTCCAGGAGACGTTCCTCAGAACGAGACCGTGACTGTTCCGAAGCCCGAATCGGTCACAGCAAATGTTCACGAGGAAGTCACGGTGAACCATCTGGGACACCAGTCTTTCCCAACCGGTCCACGTAGGGACACGATTTGGTCCTAGCCAGAAACAGACACTTTCTCCTCACAGCATCCTTTTATTTTAATAACTTAATTTAATTTATTTTATTTTATTTTATTTTATTCTGTTTCATTTTGTTTTGTTTTATTGTATTGTATTGTATTGTATTGTATTGTATGTTTACATATGTACGTATGTAAGTAAGTATGTATGTATTCCGGTCTGTCTGTCTGTCTGTAGGTCCATCCATCCTCCGAAGGTATACCAGTCATGTCGGCCAACACACTGACAGATCTCGAGTCTTTTCTGTCAGAAAGATATTAAAGCACGTCCCCTTCGACTCATGGAGCCAGGAACGAACGCTTCCGTATCTCATCTTCTTTGGAAACGATCTAAACATTCCAGGGACGTCGCCAGATGCTTCAGTTGCAAGGGACCAAAAACTACGTGGAGGAGGCACCAATTTTTCAGAGATGGACCGCCTCCCACACACACACACACACACTACCCCCTCGGACTGCTTGGGGTGTGAACACTTCCTGAGACTTGAGACCGAGCCAACCATCGCTCCCAGACTCTTTTTTTTTTTTTTTTTTTTTTTCCTGGCTGACACGTTTCATGACAGAGATAACCCACAGGAACTTAATGGATTCGGGGTAAACCTAGGGAGGCGAAAAGTTTCACCTCGAATGCTGCTCGTCACAATCAAGACATGGCTCTTTTCACGAGACCGATCCCTTGACATTTGCTTTTCTGGATGAAAGGATCTGTCCTAGATCATGTCAACCTGAAGGAAAACATTTGGGTTCCTTCCTGTTCGCATTCCCTGCCTGCATGTTCCCTTGAAAACCAGTTCCATAGAGCTCTTTCATGAATGAACTCTGGCAAGTGTATGTGGAGGAAGAAACATGCCAGGCCTACAAGCCGGGGACATACACAAGTGCCTACATGCATACATGCATACATGGGACCGAGCCCTTTCCAGATCCTTGGACGGCAGTACCATAGAAATGAGGATGGCTTCCACAAGACTCTCAGGCAAGCCAAGCTCTTTTGCGAAAGCGATAGCTTGTGCACAAAGGAGAAGGTGGCATGAGGGGAGAGGGAGGGGGAGTGCCAGCTCCCTGAGCAGCAGGGGCCATGCTTTTCTACCTAAAGGAAGGGCTTTGTCTCAGGATCACTGATCACTTCCACAAATCATCCGATATCTTGGATCGGCCGCAGGCGGCTCCAGGGTGAAGAGCCATCGCCCCAGGCTCTGTGGGGAATAGAGAAGACTTCCGTGAGGGGAAAGAAACGCATGAGAATTTTCTGCAAGAAAGCTCAGGAACAGATAATGTAAACACGGAGAGTTGAGCTTCCTGTCTCGTGACAACTAGGTCTACTGGGTCATGTCACAGAGAGCAAGCGAATCCTTTATTCCCCTGAGCCTTTTTCTTTTTCTTTCTCTATCTTTCTTTGTTCTTTGTTCCCTTTAGAGTGTGTGTGTGTGTGTGTGTGTGTGTGTGTGTGTGTGTGTGTGTGTGTGTGTCTGTGTCTGTGTCTGTGTGTGTGTGTCTGTGTGTGTGTCTGTGTGTGTCTCTGAAACTCAGGTACTGCCCTGTCTCATACAGACGAGACCAGCAGATCGACATGACCAGAGATTTTGTAGCTTTCATTTAAAAACTATAGGTCACTCACGAGTCGGGTAGGACGGGTGCTGCGTCCAGCGCAGCTCGGGACCGTGTCTGAGGACGGGCGACGCAAGAATTAAGAAACAAAGAGACCAAGTAAAGAGCGAAAATGGGACCAGGGGACTCAAGGTCTCGTGGATCTAGAGTGCCAAAAGCCTGGTCGACATCCTGTTTATTGGGAGTATACGGCTCAGGGAAAAAAAAAAGAAATGCGATCAAAGAGGTGGGGCTTTAGATATTTCATGCCAGAAGCACGAAGTTCTGCTTGCTGGCTAACTGATTCATTTCAGGCCTATCCCTTCCAGGAACAATCACCCTCCTCGGGGGATGCAAAATTTCTAAGTGTATCCTGTGATTGCCTCTGGGACATCTCGAGATAGCAAATATTTCCCCGGGGTTAAACCACATGCTTTCCTGCCAGAACCAAGTTCTGTTAATGGATGATCTGGCTTCCCATGACCGTCCATTGTTTTACCCTAAGGAAATATCTGCCATCTGTTGCGCCCTCACGGTCAATCTCAGGATTGCCCCTCACACAATTTCTTGAGCATCATACATGTTATAGGTCATCGACTGTGTAAAACATGAAAACAAAGCAGGCGTGTGCATTTTTAAGCAAGTAAGTGTGAATGTAAGATTTTACGCTCATGGAAATGCTGGTGCAGCTTGGTTTCTAGTTGCTGGTTCTCCAGCAGCTTGTTTCCCAGCAGACGCGTAGGACACTAGAGAACCCACTCACTCAGAAAGAACCGATGGGACGGGTAAGGTTTTTCGGCTCAGAGGGTGAAAGCTTTTAAACTCTGTGTGGAAAAAAGACGTTTCAGGTGTATATTTCTCCTTAAGAAGGCTGCGAATTAGAGTTTCGACGAGGGAGACCACGCAGCAGTGTGTACGTTTAAAAAGGCCTCCGCGTGCCCCTCCCCACCCTTTTTTGTTTGTTTGTTTCTTCCATTCGGTTTCAGGTTCTACCTGATTCAGCCCCCTGGCCTCAGTCTCTGGCCACTGTGGGCTATGCAGACAGACGTTTCTGACGTTGTCGAGATGGACAAGATAAGGAGGGTTCCCCCCAGAGAACTGGGCCGCTGCTTCTATGAGATCAAAAAGCTGACCTACTCATCCAGTTCTATGTTTAGAAATTTGCTCCTTTCTGGGAAAGCGTAGAGCTCTGCGGTAGAGTGCGTGCTCAGCATGCACAAGGCCTTGGGCTCAGTCCCCAGTACCACCACTGAAAACGTATAATAAATCTAAATAATTAATTGAAACGTAGATAAAGACACCTAATGACCCGTCCCCCCTCCAAAAAGATAAAAACTTCTTGTTAAAAAATTTTTTTTTATTTTATTTTTTTATTTTTTTAGTTAAAAAGGCAGGAGGAGGACGAGGACGAGGACGAGGACGAGGAGGACGAGGATGAGGAGGAGAAATTAGCTTCTTTCCAACAAGGAGATTTCCAGGTCAAATGGAGAGCCAAATATTTCTATGTTCTAAAACTTCAGCTTTCCACGTATCCTGGCGTCAAAACGTCGGCACGGGTAAAGATTGTTCATCATTCTGTGACTATGCACTTCCTGCATTTTGGAGTGTTCATCTGTCCTTTCTCTTAGGAATAGATGATCATCAGAAATAGCAGTTCTGTTGATTAAACCCCCTTTTAACATATCGTTGTTTCCTGGTCACTAAAGTTACCTAATAATCACTTCACAGTCTATGGAAGTCAAATCATTGTGCTGTACACCCGAAACTGATAGAGGGCTGTATGTCAAACCTATGTCAATAAAACTGAAAAAAGAAAAGAAGAAGAAGAAAAGAAAAGTCTGCTTGCTCGGGGCATCCGGTAAAGGCCCTCTTTCTGAGCGCACAAGTCAACCTCGGGCCGATTCACCCTGTCCCTGAAGAAGGGCAAAAATCCTCCACTCTATCTCCCGTTAGGTCCCGGACACTAGCCAGAGTTCCTCCTCCCTCAACCCCCACCCCGTTCCTGCGTCACACTGTGTGGGCTCAGGCACACAACCTATCGCTTTCCTTTAGCGTGTGGAATGAATATCGCCCGAAGGGAATTTCCTTTGTTGTCGTTTAAATAAACTGACGTGTTAATAAGCGCTCTGGAGGGACACATTCCCTTTGACCTGATCAGCCATAGTGACATCCCATGACCCAGGAATGTACAATATCATGGATTGGAAAGGATCTTAGAATTCAGAAATCATGGTGACGTGGGTCTGATGACCTAGCTGGCTCCATACAAACCAAGAGATGAAGGTGCCCAACGTTTTCACTCGATGCTGCCTAAGTTCTTGACAGTCACTTTAAAAAAGGAAAAGGAAAATTTGCATGGCACGCTTAGTTTTGAGAATGCTATCTGACTGCATGGTGGAACGCAAGGAAAAGCCGTGACGCTCGCCCACGGTATCGAGAGAAACGCAGAACCGTGTTTCTGGTAGCTTTCTTCAACGCTGCGCAAAGGCGGGAGCGACCGCTACCTCACGCAGAGGAGGAGAGGACGGGTTTCTCGGCCCCGTCACGCAATGCCAGGCAGAAGAAGCCTTCTCCGATGAGACAGAAGCGTGTCAAAGCGCATCCCTGCGTCGAAGGCTTCGGTTTCCCGGGGAAGGGGGTCGAGCCGAGGGACCCAGGCCCCCACGTCAGTCAGTCTTTCACTGGATTCACTGGCCTCGCTGTTACTCCTCAGCGATGGCCCCTCAGATTGCTCTCGTGTGTCTTTACCTTCTGGCTTTAGGAAGGACTTTAAACTTCGGCTGAGGGGCGGGACACCCAGAAGGGTTCTTTCAGTTCACCCCATCTTAGGTATTGCCATATCCAACACGTTGGTTTTCATCCCATCGTGGACCTACCTACCGGAGAGTTTCGCGGCTTAAAAGTCCCCTGTGCTCCACCTATTCATCAACAACCCCCCGCCACAACACACACACACCCGCACACACACACACCCACACAGACAACCTTCACCACCACCACCCCCGACCCCACTCATCTTTTCACCCTCTCTGGGGCTTTTGCCCTTTTGAGAATGAATGTCATCCAGAGCCGGTACCCTACAGGATGCCACCTTTTCAGATTGGCTTCTTTCAGGGAGTCAGGGGCACGCAGAAACGGCCCCGCCTGTCTCCCACAGGTCTCTCGGCTCCACGGGTCCCTGGTTTCCTTTTTAGAGCCAAATCACATGCTGTGGCACGGACCTAGCCCGGGCTACGTGTCCCTTCACCTCTTGAAGGACGCGTCTGTCCCGGTCGCCTCCACGGTTCCGGCAGTGATGAAGCAAGCCCCTCCACACCCCCACCCCCACCCCGCCCACCGTCCAGGTCCGTCCGCGTTCAGGTTTCCGCGTGGACGGAGCCCCGAGGGCTAGGCCTCAGGGTGAGAGTGGTATGGCGGGTGGCAGGTGGCGCACTGAAGGGTCCCAAATCCGGAGGATGCCGGCAAGGAAGGTCGCCAGGTCAAAACCTTCCTTCCCTCCCTCCGTCTCCTTAGGGTGGATGGCTGGGCCCGTGAATTCAGAGAGGACACGAGACACATGCTGTGAGCCGAGATTTCCAAGCCAGGAGACCTGGTGGAGGGTAAAGAAACGAGTTGATTGGGGGGGGGGGGCGGGGGCGATGGGGGGGGGCTCTTAGGACTGCAGCCCAGGAGACACAGATGCAAGAAAGAAGCACTGGAAGTGTGTGTCATCAGACTACCCCACGGGGCAAGTGGAGAAGGGGAAACGAAAGAAAACACACCACAAGAGCAAGGCGGGAACTTTGAAACGACCAGGCTGCGGCTAGCAGCTGCTGGCAGATTTGTTTTTGAAACCGGTTGGTGGTGCCCTTGAGCTTGATACAGTTCTGACCACTCATGCCCCCCCTCCCCCCATTGATGCCGGTGTCGGGACCCAGGGGAGGCCACCCCAAACATGTATGTGCCTCCGTGGCACACGGATGGGTTAGAAATGAGAGTGACCGAAGAAGCCGAGGGGCCAGCAGACGCAAGAGGGACCCTCAGACGCTTCTTTCTGTCTCCCTGAAAGCGGGAAATCGATCACTTCCGTGGAGGGTGCCCTCCCTGCATCTGGACTTAGGAAAACACCCTGATCACCCACTGAGAGCCTTCAGGCCCCGGAAGCCTAGAGAAACCAACCAACCTCGTGACTTCTTTCAGGGGCTTCCCCCCCTCCCCAAAACCCAAACTCCGTCTCGATTCTTCACGGACGGGTCACCCAAAACCAAAGGCTCTCAGCCCGGCCCATTTCGCACAAAGGGCTGATTTCTTGTCCTAAAACGGAGAAAAGCTGCCTGCTTCGGGGACACATGAGTGCTTGAATGAAAGACAGTAGGTTCCCTGTCGCTCCTGCTCAACCATCCGTCTGGGGTCCATTTTTGGATCAGTCAAGCCCAGAGAACTCAAGATGTGTAGAGGGAGGGGACAACGTCCCCCTCCCTGAAACAGGACTATGTCTGCAACAAAGTTCCTCCCACTGGCCGTCCAGCTCCATTTTGGATGACTGAATCCTGGTTCACCTCATTTGGGTGTTTTGTTTTTGTTTCTGTTTTTGTTTTTGATTAATAGACTTTATTTCCTAGAGCAGTTTCAGGCTCACAGCAGAATTGAGCAGAAAATACAGAGAGTTCTCACATAGCCCTCCCCACCCACACATATATCCTCCACTCCCCTCAACATCTCTCATCGGTGTGGCCTATTTGGTAAAACTGATGATCCGACATGGACACGTTATTATCCATCAAAGTCCATAGTTTACAGGACGGTTCACTCTTGAGGTTGTACGTTCTATGGGTTTTGACAAATGTACAATGACATGTAGCCACCACTATGGTATCCTACAGAATAATTTCATCGCCTTAAAAATCCCTCACGCTGCATCTGTTCATTCCTCCTTCCCTCCCTCTCCCCAAACCCCTGGATACCATGATCTTTTGATTGTTTCTAGAGCTTTGCCTTTTCCAGGATGTCATTTGGTTGGAATTGTACAGTTGGTAACAATTTTCAGACCGGTTTCTTTGATTTAGTAAGATGTCTTTTAAGTTTCTTCCATGTCTTTCACGGCTTGATAGCTAATTTCCTTGTCTTTCGTTCTTTTTTATTTATTTATTTTTTTAAAATGTTTTTACTGCACATATATTTTTAATTTACATATATGTACTGTTCATTGTTTCCAGGAAGGTTTAGAGCTTTAGCTTTTTAAACTTACATACTTATCAAAGGAATAAAGCCAACCACAAAAGAAGAATGAATTCAAAAAGATACACACACCCTGCTATTAACAGCAACATCATTTATGATTGCCAAGATACGGAAGCATCCTAAGTGCACATCAATATTTGAATAGATAAAGAAGAGGGGACACACACACACACACACACACACACACACACACACACATACACACACGTAATGGAATACAATTCACCCATGAGAAAGAAGGATATTTTGCCATTTGTGGCCCTTCCTTTCCTTTTTTTTTTTCCCCCTCCACTTTAAAAACCAGAATTTTATAACTGGGATAAACACTTCCATTGAGTCAAAAACAGTAAAATGCCAAAAAATAAACTTAATCGAGGAGGTTATCTATACTCCAGAATCTGAAATGACACAAAGAAATGGAAAGATGCCTTGTGCTCTTGCATTGGAAGAATCAATACTATCAACATGGCCACACTATCCAAAGCAATCCGCAGGTTCCATGCAACCCCTGTCAAAATACTCACGACATTCCTCACAGAACTAGAACAAACAATTTCAAAATTTTTAAGGAACAACGGAAGACCCTAAACAGGCAAAGCAATCTTTCGAAGGTCTCCTCTCCCTCCCTCCCTCCCTCTCTCTCTCTCTCTCTTTCTCTCTCTCTCTCTCTCTCTCTCTCTCTCTCTCTCTCTCTCTCTCTCTCTCCCCCCCCCTCTCCCCCTCTCTCTCTCCCTCTCTCCCCCCCTCCCTTTCTCTGTCATCTTTTTGGTCTCTTTCCTTAGGATTTGATGACTTGAGACCATCCTTTATCATTCCTTGTAAAGCCGGCTTGATGGTGCTGAAATCTTGTAGCTTTTGTTTATCTGTGAAGCTTTTGATTTCTCCCTCAAATCTGAACGAGAGCCTTGCTGAATAGAGTATTCTTACCTGTCAGTTTTCCCCTTTCATCACTTTAAGTATGTTGTGCCACCCACTTCTGGCCTGTAGAGTTTCTGCTGAAAAATCAGCTGATAACCTTACGGGAGTTCCCTTGTATGTTATTTGTTGCTTTTCTCTCGTTCATTTTAATATTTTCTCCTTATCCTTAATTTTGGTCAATTTGATGACGATGTGCCTCGGTGTGTTCCCGTATGGTACTCTCTGCACTTCCACCTCATTTGGTTATTTAAAGGATCTTCAGTCTGTTCAATTCATAGGAGAGAACTTCCACGTGTATTTCTTCTCAGTTTTATGAAACAAAGAAGGACCCAGGAAACTGGCAAAACATAAATGCTTTTCTATTGGGTTGAGCAAAGACAGGCCCTGGCCGGGGACGGGGGGGGGGTGCTGGAGGGTCGGGGGGGCGGTGTAGAGAAGGATATAGATCATTGTTAGAGTGCCTGCTTAGCATGCATGATGCCCTGGGTTCAATCCCCAGAACCACCATTAAAATAAATAAATAACCTAATCAAACCCATCCCCCTCCTCCCCCCCCCCCAAAAAAAAGAAGGAGAAAAGAGTGAGAGACAGAGACAGAGACAGACCATCGGGAAAAGTAGCTGCACTAATACTTCCAAGAAACAGGACAACATAAAGATAATGGAAGAAATGCTGGATAGTGAACAGCCACGGGTGGTTGGCACAGACCCATAGCTTCTGGACTCGCTAAAAAAAAAAAAAAAAAGAATATGAGAATCATATGGATCAGGAGATTGGGTCTGAATTTTGTGCCGTTTGACTTGTGCCAGTTACAAAGGTCATGCACAAGGAAGATGACTGGCTACTTTATTGTCTGAAATGAGACACTTGAAAGTGAAAGGAGGTGCTATACAATCGTGCCTGGACTGGGATTTTTCTAAGGGAGCCCAAATCCTTTACAATATATATCATGTTTTCAAAAATGAATATCATTCCTGGACAACATTTAAGCAATTATTTTCTGTGTTATCAGTAAACATTTTTAAAAAATCAGTAAGAAAGGAAGAGGGAGAGAGAAAGAGAGAGAACAGGAGTAACTATACGCGCGCGTGCGTGCATGCATGTGTGTGTGTGTGTGTGTGCGCGCGTGTGCGCGCACGTGTGTTGAGGTGGGGGCCTAAAAGAGGGTGAGGATTCTTTTCATCGAGGTCTGTTTGTACAGAATTCTCTCCTTCTCCGCTTTACACTGTGAAGGAAAAGCCCAGCTGGGATAACAAGCTAAGTCGCAAATCTAAGTGTAACAAGTGTCGGATTACTGATCTGAGTTCTGCTGGGCTAACTCGTAAATCTAAATTAATAAGTGCCGGTTTGCTGATTCCCTGTTCATATTTTGCTAGCCAGCTGGATTTTCAAAGAGACATATCTGGCCTTGAAATGTTGGTTTGCTGCCTCACTGCCTCTACTTTCGTGATAATGATGTTGCTAAAGCTATTGCGTGCCTATTGGCCGAATACCCCAAGCTGGTACTTAACCCTATAAAACCTCACGTGCACGTCTTGGAGGTGCTCAAGGCTTAGGAGCAGAAGCCCCTCTGAGCCCGCCGGCGTAATAAATCTGAGTACTCCAACCCTCCGAGTGGTGCTTGTTTCTTGGCCGGCCTGTCATTTCCATAACAGCACCGTTGACAATAAGAACGTCACTCTCGTTCCGGCATAAAGAAGACATCTGGGGAGGGTGGGGTGGGGGGTGGGGTGTAGATCTATGTTATGTCCTGATTCCAGGAAGGAAAGGGGCAAGGGTCAGCGTGCCCTTCTTTCTGGGGTATCTGTCTGTTCGCTTTTGGTGTTCGGCTGGTTTGGTTATTTCAGCTTTCTGTTTGGTTCCTTTCACAGATCCAGTGGCTCAAAACAGCATTCTGATTTTCTTTTCTCCTGGGGTTTGGTTTTTGATAGGTAGAGGGACAGGGCCCACGCAGGGGTGGGGGTGGGGGGTCACTGTGCCGGAGAAAGGGAGGCGGCTGTGGTGAAATCATCGAGCAGAGGGGATTTCTACGAGAGGGACTCTCCGAAGTGAATGGGGTCCAAGGAGATCAGCAGGGTTTCTGTGTGCTCGTTTGGTTTTGTTCGTGCGTGTGTTTGTTTTTTCTGGACGAGGCCAAAGAAC
This sequence comes from Camelus bactrianus, assembly GCF_048773025.1. Classification (NCBI taxonomy): domain Eukaryota; kingdom Metazoa; phylum Chordata; class Mammalia; order Artiodactyla; family Camelidae; genus Camelus; species Camelus bactrianus. Next base: position 147,845,822 of record NC_133539.1, read on the forward strand.
TCTTCAGGTGGAGGTGTGTGTCCAAAGGGTCTGACAGGATGGGAGGATGCGGGGCGAGTCAGTCCATGTGCCCAGAAAGAGAGAGAATCTGTCATAGCTGAGACTCAGGCCTTTTTCAGACCTAGGCCCAGAGAGCAGTTCGGCTCCGAGCATTCACGGAGAAGTTCGCCGCCACCTCAGTCCTGTCCCCCACCCCCGCCCTCCCCCACGCCTCAGCCCCCAGTGAAGGAGGAATCATGAAGTGGCCGCACTTAGGCTAAGCCAATTTTTGGCTTTATGCTTACTGCTTGCTTTTAGAACGATCAGCAAACTCGACTGACCAGACACCGCTCCCAGCTCCAGGCCCACTGTTAAAAACAGCTAAAGTTGTCGATTCTAACTGTTTGATTTGACCTTCCTCTGATCGTTCAACTTGACAATCATGTTTGGCGTCTGAGTCTTTCCCCAGGAAGGGAGTCACGGGAGGATAAGCTCAGGAGAACGACCAGCCCCCTCCCACCCCCCACCCCCCACCCCGAGTTCCTCCGTGGCGCTGGTGCCGCCGGGTGAGTCTGACCAGATAAAGAAGGTCACGGGCTGATGACCTACTAGACCACCAGGAGGTCCCATGTTATCAGACACTCATCCAGATTTAGGAGGAAGTTTCATCAGAGACCCTTGTTGATCATGAGCACCTTTTGTGCTCCCGCCTGTTGTGATTCCCTTTCATGCTCCAACCTGTTCGTCCACAGAAGCATGAAACCCCAACCCCAAGACGGGTTCACAGTTTGGAGGGCACTAGCCTGCTGTGAGTCCCCTTTGCCCAGCAAAGCAATCAAGCTGCCTCTTTTCTTCTAAACTCTAAGACCCTGTCTCTGGGTTATTTGGCTCGTCAGGGACGGGGTGGGGGAGGGCGATCTTTCGGCAACACCTGCAGAAGTTTCCCTGAGTGGCAGGAACCAGCGTGGCCCTCAGGCCTCAGCCCCGCAGGCAGGCAGGCAGGCAGGCAGGCAGGCAGGCAGGCAGGCAGAGTTGGAGCGACCGTTGGTCCCGCCCCCGCCCGCGCTCCACCCCCCCCCCGCCCCCGCCGCTGCTTCCGCCGCCGCCGCCGCCACCGCCGCCGCCGCCGCCTCCCAGGCCTTCTCCACCGATCGGTCCCAAATCGACTGACTGTCTCCTGGAAGCGGGGGCGGGGACGTCAGGAGGATCCATTCGGCAGGGCCTCGTTCAATCGCTTCATTCAAATGCAGAAAGCTCTGTGCTCAGGTCAGAGCCTTTGACTTGGCCTCCGGCTCCTCTCTGTTGAACGGCTTTTGTTCTTTGGTTTCAATTTCCCCACCCTTAGGCCACCCCGTCCCAACTGCACGGAGGGAGGCGGGAGGGAGGGGGAGAATCTCGCCTGGTCTCAGGCCAAAGGAGTCCCCTCCTTTTCCTAATCTGGGTAAACCCCACTACACCGTTTGAGAATCATGGAAGGGCATGGAAGCAGACCTCTGACTTGATAGATTCCTCTGGGATGGGAGACTTTAAAAAAACAAAATTCTTTTTCCCCTGCTTCCAGGGAGGCAGAAAGGAGGGCCAGAGTGTTCCTCTTGCCTCGGGCAGTTCTTTGTTTGTTTCTTTCTTTCTTTTGTTAAATCTTTTTTTTTTTTCCTTTTTTTCTTCCAGTTTTATTGAGACAGAGTTGACATACAGCAGTGTATACTTTGGGGGGGGGCGGGGAGAGGAATTCGATTTTATGTATTTATTTTTGACCGGAGGTACTGGGGATTAAACCCAGGACCTTGTGCTTGCTTGCTAAGCACACACTCTACCACTGACCTATACCCTCCCCCTTGGCCAGTTGTGAAGTCCCTTTCATTCAGCATAGTCCATCGGGCACATTTTGGGGCAGCCTACTCTGGACCCCAACATTTCCCTATTCTGTAACTTCCCTGGAAGTTTTACACATTAAAAGCTGGGCTGTTGACTGTGCATGTGCGTCTGTGCGTGCGTGCGTGCGCGTGGTGTGGGGGCAGGAGGGAGGGAATAGTTTCCTAGAGGGCCTGCGTTTCATGGACCCAGTTTCTTAGTTCTGAGAACAGGTCTGTTCAAGGAAACAGTTGTAGTATCTCGTCTCAGGAGGCGGTGGTGTCGATGGGCTTCTGAAGCTAGGCCTAGGGAGCAAGCAGTCAGGTATCGCCTAAGAGGCACTTGTGTGGAAAACCAAAGTACAGCACAAAGGTTAATCATTGGAGCAGATGAGAAACCAGATTCAGGGCCGGGAGTAGGGGGTCAGTCTGGTAGGAGATTTCCACACATCGGGGTCATCGAAACGGCTCGAGCAGTTTGAAATGCCTCTGATGATGTCCTGGGGTGTTCGGCTCAACTCTCTGAGCGGCTCCTCCAAAAACAGGCCCTAGGATGGTTTCCACAGGAGCTGTTGTGGCCATTTCTCTGACGTTTACCTCCCGTTGTCCAGCTTCAGTCTGCAGGGCTTCAGGAGACGGAGCATTTTAGTACTCAATGATGCCAAGACAAAAGGGTGAGAGAAAATGGGAAACGTTCGTGGAGATGGTCCTAGGCAGATAGTGGAGGCAACTAGAAGACCTTCAGTCTCCGGGCCGGCTTTCAGGTTGAGACAAAAACCCTAAGGCAAGCGCTTGCTGCCACAGCACATCGACTAACACGGGAACCATCCAGAGAAGATCAGCACGGCCCCTGAACGTGGACGACACACGCACATACGTGAAGCGTTCCGTAGCTTTAGTGATGTCAGTCACCCAGAGGAAGACAGATATCCTATGCCATCACTTCTAGGTGGGATCTGAAAGTAAGTCAAGACACCCATCCATACATAAATAACTCCATTTTAAAAAGACTCCAAGGAACCTATTTACAAACCAGAAACAGACTGGACTCGCAGACATGGAAAAGAAACCGATGGTTAACACAGGGGACAGGGTAGGGTGGAGGAACGGGGGAGGGCAGAGGGATAAATCAGGAGTTTGGGATTAGCAGATATAAACCACCCTATACAAACTAGGTACACAAGTAGGTCCTACTGTCTAGCACAGGGAACTATGTTCAATAGCTTGTAATAACCTATCCTGAAAAAGTATACGTGTGTGTGTGTGTGTGTGTGTGTGTGTGTGTGTGTGTGTGTGTGAATAAGTGAATCACTATGCCGTACGTCATAAATGAACACAACATTGTAAGTCAACTATACTTCCATTGACAGAGAGTTCCTACAATAAACAGGCAGGCAGGCAGGCAGGCAGGCAGGCAGGCAGACAGACACAGACACAGACACACAGACACACAGACACACAGACACACAGACACACACACACACACACACACACACACACACACACACACACCCCACAGACACAGGGGAACCCTAAGGAAAACGAGTAGCACTAGTATCTCTTATCCATGCATGTCTATCCCAGTTTAATGGAAACCTAAGTTTTTGCCTCCAAGTCAATGATGCTAATAACTCTGCTGCCAAGAATAGAAAAATCCTCACGGAGGATTTCTGAATCCCAGAAGGGTCAGGGAGGGAGAAAAAGAGAAAGGATTCCATTCTGCTGACAGAGGTATGATAGTTACCATGTGGGTGTCCGCCTCTAAAAGGGAAGGAAGGGGAAAAAACAGAAGTTTATTTTCCCTTGTATCTGAAAAGAAAAAAATTTAAAACTCAATCCTCTTGGAGACAAGAAGTCGTACACACCTCATGTCACTGATTCTCCTCCTCCACCTCCTCCTCCTCCTTCCTCTACTTCTTCTTCTAGTCTATATCTCCCATGGATTCTGACGACCTTGCCTGATGATGGCGGGTGATGGGGGCAGAGATCGATCTTTCTGAGAAGTAAGTTGGCAAGCGCTTTAGTGAAGCCTCGTAGGATTTACCCAGCGAAGCGAGTGCCTTCGTCCCTGGAGGCTGCGGAAAGTATGTCCCCAAGTCACATACGCATGTGTTTGTCTTTTGTTGTCGTTGTTGTTGTTGTTGTTGTTGGTGGTGGTGGTGGTGGTGTGTGTGTGTGTGTGTGTTTGTTTGTTTGTTTGTTTGTTTGTTTGTTTGTTTGTTTGTTTGTTTGTAGCAGTGTCCTGGCCATGCTGATGGCATCAGGCTTGCAGCGGGGGAAGGAAGGCTTCAACCCCTTTGGAAGTCATACCTACCATCCCAAGAACGTCTGGATGACCCCTACTATGTGGCAGTTGAATGGGGGCCAGTTACTGGGGTTCAGCGTGTCCAGAGAGAGGAGGTCTGAGGCCTCTGGGGACAAAAAGTTTGTATGTATGTATGTATGTATGTATGTATGGCCAGTTGACTGTTTTTGCGGTCCTATAGGAATCTTCCTGCCCCTGTCTATTGAACAATGGGAGTCATCTTCCAAGTGCCCTGACACCAGACACCACGGTGGGTGAAGGAATGCGGGTGGGGTGGGGGTGGGTGGGGGAGGTCATCCAGGAAGCTGGGAGAAACCGAGAACGTCCGTGGGTCGGTGGGTCGGCCTGTCGGATGGTCGCCATGCTGGGTTTCCCCTAACCCAGGCCATTTGCCGAATGGACAGAACAGACTGGGGCCACGTGTGCCACCCACCCTCTTTCCGGAGGCTGTGGTCCACTGTGTTTGCATGAAAGTCAGTGAAGGAGGCATCTCCTCGGGACTCGGTTCCGTCCCTTTCACGAGAGCCTCCACTTTGGATGACAGCCAGCCAGCCAGCCAGCCAGCCCTCGATGCCAGGGCAGTAGACGACTGCCAGGAATATCCCATCCTTTCTGGAACCCTGAGTGTACCCACCTGTACAGACACAAGGCTGAAGAATACATGACGTTCCTTCCTAGTTGACAGCACTCCCCATGTCACTGAAACAGTGTCCAGTACGCTGACGTCATCTCCTCCCTCTCCCACACCCCCGCACGCGCACAAACACGCGCGCGCGCACACACACACACACACACACACACACACACACTCTGTCTGTCTGTCTGTCTGTCTGTCTGTCTGTCTGTCTGTCTGTCTTCTAAGGATGGAGAAGAGTTTGCTGAGCTATTTCGGGTGCCCTCTCATCCTAGTTCCTATCTCCAAGTTGGTTCAAAGTCCAAAAGGCGGTCAAGCACTTAATCAGATAGGTCCCTCGTAAAGAATGCCTCCCACATCACGACGACAGGCTTCTTAGGCCAGCCGAGAAGCTCCTTCAGTTCTGCGCCCATCTTGGCTCTAAGTTGATATCAGTCTGTTACGGAAATGACAGGCCAGCCAAGAAACAAGCACCTCTCGGAGGGTTGGAGTACTCAGATTTATTACGCCGGCGGGCTCAGAGGGGCTTCTGCTCCGAAGCTCTGAGCACCTCCAAGACGTGCACATGAGGTTTCATAGGGTTAATTACAAATATGGGTCTATTCGCCAATAAGGCTCAAACAACAAAAAGCAAAGGATCAGTACACTGGAGCTTATCAATTTGGAACAGATCACGTTACTGACACTTGTTGAGCTTGGATTTACGAGTTAGCTTGTTAGCCCAGTAAACTGACACTAAACTTCAGATTTACGAGTTAGCCCAGCAGAACTTAGATCAGTAAACGGACACTTATCACACTTAGATTTGTGACTTTAGCTTGTTAGCCCAGCTGGGCTTTTCCTTTACAAGTCCTCCAGGATCCAAGAAAGCCACGTTGGAAAACAAGTGGTGATTCTGATGGGACAGGAGATCAGTCATTTGGGGGCGAAGGGTGGGGTAGGGAGACATACCAGCCTGTCTGTCTGTTTTCACCCAGTGTGGGAGCCGTCCCAAAGAGATAACTCGAGAAGAGAGAAACAGGGAGTTGACAAAGAACACGTGCAGTGGCGTGCCCTCCCCCCCCCACCCCAGGAGAAGGCCAAGCCAGAAGTCCCTCCGGATGGCGGGTTCCGGACTCCAGCTTCCAGGGGAAGCGATGTTTTTTTCCTCCCCATTTCAGGCCCGGAAGAAGAGGGAGAGGCAGAGTGTCCTTCTCGGGCATCCGCTGTTTCTGAAGCACGCTTGTTGCCAAAAGATCGGCCCCCGTCCCCGACGAGCCCAAGAATCCAGAGACAAGGTCTCGGAGCTTAGAAGCAAAGAGGCCATTTTATCGCTCTGCCGGGCAAAGGGGATTCACAGCAGGCTAGCGTCTTCAAAACTGTGTACCCACCTTGGGGATGGAGTGGGTGGGGTGGTTCTAGAGCCATAGCTCAAACAATCGGGCATCGATCACCATCCACAGAATCGTTTTCTCATCAGAAGACTCAGAATGGTGTCACGATGCCTCCAGGTGACCCATTCTATAGAGGCTGGTGGTTAGATCTCGTTATCTCATAAGCACTCAAGGTGTGGCCTTCTTGGTCACTCAGGCTATTTTGTCAGGTCATTAGTCCCGTGACCGACCTTCTCCTCGGAGAAAGACTCAGAGACCCAGCATGATGATGACTTTCAATGAGTGAAATACAGTAGAAACAGTAAGATCGATAGCTTCCAGTTTCAACAACAGGCCTGGAACCGTGAGCAGCAACCAGTCAGTCAGGACAGTTGACCGTTTTCAGGGCGAGCATAAGAAACCGAATGACACCCCCCCCAGCAAATGAATGAGTGAATGAATGAATGAATGAATGACCTAATGATCCTCCCCCCCCCCCGCCAAAAAAAGAAGCAATAATCCGTTAGCCTAATTCCGGCCATTTTATTCATCCTCCTTCACCCTGAAGCCCCAGTCACCCACGTGCCACAGTGGTCTGTTTTCTGGTTTCCTCCACCACCCCACCCCCCACCAACCACCACCCCGCCAACATCCCCCCATGCCCAACCACCGCCCCAAGTGTGGGACTGGACGGGGGTGCAGGGGGCTGAGGGGGCGGCAATGGCGGCTTGAGGTGAGGGTGGGGAGTGTTCCGCCCAGATCGTATAGGAAGCTCAAACACAGCTGCAGTACGAGACAAGATGGTAGATTTCTGTGAGTCCTCCCTCCTCTTAAAATCCGTCCTAAGGAGGAGACAGACAGAAAGAGAAACATCACCCTCACTCCCAACGCCTCCTGCGCCCTCGATGCGCCCCAAAACAACAACAAGAAAAACAAAAACAAACACGACCACAAATAAGTCGCTATCCCTGGGGAAGAAGGATTCGATGGCATGGGGATATCATTCTAAAATTCATTCCCTCTTCATCACATTTCATGGAAACCGATTGCAATCTATGAGGCCCTGTGAAGGTAGGGGTTGGGGGGGTAGGGAGGAGGGAGGGAAGTGAAGGGGGGGGAGAGGGAGAGAGGGAGGGGGAGAGAGAGAGAGAGAGAGAGAAAGAGCAGAGGAGAGGAGGGATAAAAGGGGAGAGGACAGGAAAGGAGAGGAGGGAAAAGAGGGGAGGGGAGGGGAAATGAGAAGAGGCGAGGGGAGAGGAGAAGAGGGAGAGGAGAGGAGTGGAGGGGAGAAGAGAGGAGTGGAGGGGTGAGGGGGAAGGGGGGAGAACAGGGAAGAGGAGAGGAGGGGAGAGGAGAGGAAAGAGAGACAAGGGAGACAGACAGACACGCATGCGCGCGCGCGCACACACACACACAGAGAATAGCGAAATGGAGAGAGAGGCAGAGAGAGAGAGAGAGAGAGAGAGAGAGAGAGAGAGACAGACAGACAGACAGACAGACAGACAGACAGACAGACACGGATCTAGGTCAGGGATACTACACATGGGTATTCTTCTGAGTGATTTTATGTGTTTTCTCAATCGCCACCTCTATGGAGATAAAAATCGCTCCCATAAGATGAAGGGAGTCCTTCTGCCACCGCTCACGGCCCCGCCCACCAGCACCGCTTGTGTTTGTCAGGGATTCCAAGCCAAAGCACGTGGAGGAGCGGGAGAGCTTCCTGGCAGCCCAAGGAGGAGGAAAGTCCGGCAGCATGAGAGAGGTGGTTGGCACGGGGAAGCTGGAGGCCGGCTGACGAGAAGATGGGTGAGGGGGCAGGGAGGAGGGTTTCCCAAGTTGGAGAGCCAAGACGAGGGAGGGGAGCTGTCGGTGGCTGCGTTCTGACCCCGACCCCAACCCTGACTGGAGCGGATCCCTGAAAGGAGGCGGTTCGGGCTCTCTGGCCGAGAACGCCCCTCTCTTCCTCTTTGTGCAGAAACACCTTCCGCAGACCGAGAAAGTCCATCCCGAGACCCTCGTCGGAAGAGTCCTTTCCAGACCCATCACGATCCTCCTGGGCCAAGGGGTCCAGGGGATGGGGCGGGGCCTCCATTCGATCCGTCTTCCGTCCGTCCGTCCATCCACAAGATCTTGAACATCCATGTAGGATTCTGGATGGTAGCAGTTTTCCAGGATCCTCCAAATCCTTGTAAGTCCTCTCCTGGCAGATTCGACCCCTAGGTCGTACCGCGCAGCACAGGGCACTAGATTCAGTCCCTCGGGACGAGGGTTCCTGAAAAAGACCAGGAAAAAGAAGAACAGAATCACTATGGTGTGCACCAGCCAGAAACCAGCACCACCTTGTCACTCTAACAGACTTGCAAAAGGCGGGGTAGGGAGAGAAAGTCATAGGATGGCTACCATCCCTCCCACCCCCACCCCACACGCCAAGCCCCAGACCATCGTCATCCCTGCTCCCCCTCCCCTCCCCTTTCCTCTCCCTTCCCCCTCCCCCTCCCCCTCCCCTCCATCGACGCCCGCCTCCCGCTTGTACCCCACTCCTCTGAACCCAGCACCACCCACCCCAGCCTGGACGGGCTCGGCTCAGATCGGCTCGGCTCGGCTCGGCTCGGCCCGGCCCGGCCCGGCCCGGCCCGTCCGTCCGGTCGACTTCTTCGCAGGGTCTAAAATAGCGCCCGGCCGACAGGCAGGTGGCACATGGCACATGGCAGGGGAGCGAGCGGGACGGTTCGGGATCTCTGGGTGGCAGGGACACGCGGCCGGACAACCAGGAGCACGGACGGCCTGGCGTGCGTTTCTCCGCTCGGGGGGGCCTCGACCAGAGACCGTGGTACGGGGAACGGGGACACACACACACCACACACACACCACACACACACACCACACACACCACACAGACACAGACACACAGACACACAGACACACAGACACACACACACACACACACACACAGACACACCCACCCACCCCTTCACCCCCACCCCCAAACCTCTGACAGCTTTCGTTTGTTTTCGGCCGACCGTCCCTCGATGAGGTACGAGTGCCTTGGCTGGGGCTGGGGGGGGGGTGGAGTTCCTCCCTCCACAACGACCCCACACGGGCTCTGTTCTGGTCACCCGAGTCCTCTTCCAAGTCAGACCACAGGCCTCCATCACCCGGCGCGAGCACTCGGGGAAACAGTCACCATCCTCATCGCTCCGCTCCACCTCTACACGTGAAGAACTGTTCCCAGCCCACGCCACTCCACCCCACCCCACGCCCCGATGCCACCCACCGCAGTGGAGAGAAACGAGACGAATCCACAGACGTGCATCAATCCGATGAAGAAAACGACGGCCCTATTCCAAGGAAGCATAGATATCTAGGTAGGAGATTCATCGAGTACTATGGAGGCGGTGGGAAAGGGGGGGGTTGCGGTGGGGAGGGTCTAGAGATCAGGCAGTACAGCCCATGCTTAGCATGCAAAAAATAAAGGTCCAGGGTTCAATCCCCAGCACCTACTCTTCAAAAATAACCCGAGAAGAAGCAAGACGGCGGAGTAGAAGGACGCTCGTAGCTCACCCTCTCCCACAAATACACCAAAACTCACATCGACGGACCCACTCGGCCAATCAGACCACCTGCGGAACTCCGACAGAACACCGCCCTCTTCGAAAGACAAAGACGCCCAAAATCTGGTAGGAGAAAAGGAGAAAAGAAAGAGTCAAAAGCAAAACAGTGCGGGAGGGACCGGCAGAGGAGGAATAGGGCTCGTTCGCCAGACCTCCCCGTCTCCAACGGAGAGGCCGACGGGACGGTGGGGGAGCCTCCGAGTCTCAGATCTGCCCGGAGCGCCCCTTGACCGACCTATCCAAGTGAAACGGGCACAGAGGGTCCCCGCGACACCCAGCCCGAGTCGCAGGCCGGCAGCCGGGGGCCGGGACAGGCCGCACGAGCCGGGCAGAGGACCGTGGCGGCGGCACCACGCGCCGTGGCCGGGAGGGGATACAGAGCAGAACAACCCGCCCCCCCAACCCGTCCATTACGGGGAAAGAAAGGCAAAGCAACACGGCCGGTGTGCCCTGGGGAGAGGGGCGCCGTAGCCTCCATCTCCTCAGACCCGCGGCGCCATCACCGGCCCTTCTCGCGAGAAGAGAGGCGGGGCGCAGCCACAGCCGCCATAGCCCCTGGCGCGCGGCGCGCAGCGCGCGGGCGGGGGCGGGAGCGGGGGCGGGGCCGAGACTCGAATCCGCACCCGGGGGCTCTGCAACCTCCTAGGCAGGACTGAGACTCGTTTTCAGCCTGAGGCAGATATTATATATCTGCCCCGGTACCTCAGAGAACTCGCGCCACCAAGACTAAGAAGGAGCCGAGTTTTGGAATGCAGCAGGGGCGGGGCGGTTCCACCGTCTTCCCCGAGCCCACCTACGGAGAGGAGCGCCGACCCGAGGCGGAGCACACAGCCGCACAGAGCAGCGGAGCGACCGGCGCCGGGAGAGGGCAGGCGGCCAGCCACCCTCCCTCCTTCCCGGCAGGAACGCAGCATCCGACCGCGGTGCCAGGAGGGGGCGCGATCTACTTGCCCACAGGCACCGAGGGCAGCACAGACGAGGGCGCCGACAGAGGGCCCGCGGAAACAGCAAGCTGAGTTCACGAAACAGGGCGACGACAGAAAGACTTCTCGGTGAAACCGTTAAGAGCGCACCGTCTCCAGGAGAACACATCCTTTTTTTTTTTTTTTTTTCCTCTTTTTTTTTTTCTTTTCCTTTTTCTTTTTTAATCTCTTTTACATCGGTTTTACCTTCTGTTACCTTTTTAACCTTTACTTTTGAACAGTCGTATACGTTTACGGTTTTAATCCCTTTTAAATGTTTCATTTCAAGTCTTTTCATTATTATTATTTTTAAACATCCACCCCCTTCCCTTTTTCATTCTCTTGGTTTTGATCTCCTGTTACTGGTTATTCACAGGTTTCAAATATTGTTTCTCGATTTTTTTCCTCCTTTTTATTAAGGTTATTAAAAGACGTCTCAACTCGATCGCTATTCTGCTTCCACTTACTCTTCTATTCATGATTACACACTGTCTTCAAACCTTTTCTTTCTCCCGTCTTTTAAAATCCTCTGTTTTATCTTTTGTTAAAATCTGTTCTATTTCCGATTACCTTTTAAAAATTTACTTTTGAAACAATTGTATATTATTTTCTGATCTTTTCTATTTGTTTTTAAAGGCTTTTAGAAGACGTCTCAGCTCAATTGCTATTCTGCTTCAACTTGCTCTTCTATTATTGATCGTACACTGTTTTCAAACCTTTTTTTCTCCATTCTTTTAACATCCTGCCCCCACCCCCTCTCTCCCTCTCCCCCTCTGTCTCTGTCTCTGTCTCTCTCTCTCTCCCCCTATCCCCCTCTCTCTTTTAAAGTTTTATGCCTGCCTAGGCTTTCGATAAATACATAAACTCCTTAAGGACACCAATAGATAACTGATACTCCTTAAGCCACAGTGCCAGAGAGATAGGAGCATTATGAAGAAGCAGAGGAACCACTCCCAATTAAAAGAGCCAGAGAAATTCCCTGAAAGCACGATCCATGAAATAGACGTGGATGGCCTGCTCGATCAAGATTTCCAAAAAGGAGTGATCCAAGTCCTGAAGGAACTCCAAGAGATAGTGTTGAGAGATATACTATACGTCAAAAACGAAATCGAAGCTATAAAGAAGAGTCAAGGAGAACTGGTCCACTCATTGGCTGAAATGAGAACTGGTCTAAAGGCTGTCCAAAGCAGGCTAGATCACGCAGAGGAACGAATAAGTGGCCTAGAAGGCAGGACAACAGAAAGAACCCAATCAGAACAGCTGAGAGAAAAACCAATAAAGAACAACGAAAACCATCTTAGGGACCTAAGGGACCCTCGAAAGCGTGCCCATCTACGCACAATAGGGGTTCCAGAAGGGGAAGAAAGAACCAAGGGGACCGAAAAGATATTCGAAGAAAGCATGACTGAAAATTTCCCAAATCTAAAGAAGGAATCAGATATCCAAGTCCAGGAGGCTCAGAGGGTACCCAACAGAAAGAACTCAAACAGGCCCACACCAAGACATAGGCTAATCAAGATGGCCAGAGTCAAGGATAAAGCAATGATCCTAAACGCCTTTAGGCAAGAGAAAAACAGAGTGAGTTTCAAGGGAACCCCCATAAGGCTCTCAGCGGATTTCTCTACACAAACACTACAGGCCAGAAGGGAGTGGCAAGATCTATTGAAATTCTTGAATGAAAAACAAAACAAAACAAAACAAAACAGACAAAAAGAAGCAGCCTAGGATACTCTATCCAGCAAAGCTATCCTTTAGAATAGAAGGGGAGGTAAAGAACTTCACAGACAAGCAAAAACGAAAAGAGTTTAGCAACACTGAACCCATGCTAAAAGAAACATCAACAGGTCTACTCTAAATAGAGAAGAAGGAGGATGGTACAAAAATGAGACCACTCATCACCGGAAAGGTGATCACTACCATTCATTCCAAACGGAATAAACACAAAATTGTAAAAAGAAGACATCTAAACCATTAAGAGTGGCAGAGGGAAGCAAGAAAATAATAGAGACTTTTTTTTCCCCCCCTTCTCCTTCCTTTCTTTCTCTTTTAGATGGGTTTGAGATTCTATTACTATCTGTTTCATACAAACAGTTATAGCCATAGGTGAATAGACTTCCAAACAGGGTCAACCGAACTCCAAAACGTACAAGTGAGTCACAGAAGCCAACTAAAGGCTAACTAAAGGCGGGGGGGGGGGGGGGAAGCATGGAGATGAAACAACATGCTATCGAAAAGCCAATGGGTGAATGATGAAATCAAAGTTGAAATAAACAAAAAACCCAGCAACAACAACAGCAACAGCAACAGCAACAGCAACAACAACAACAGCAACAGCAACAACAACAACAGCAAAGAGAACCTTGATACAAATGATAATGAAAACCCAACCACCCAAAACTTATGGGACGCAGCCAAGGCTGCACTAAGGGGGAACTTTATAGCGATACAGGCCTTCCTCAAAAATGAAGAATGATCTCAAAGAAACAATCGAACCCACCAGCTGAAAGAACTAAAAAAAAGAAGAGCAGAAACACCCAAAAGTTAGCAGAAGGAAGGAAATCCTAAAGATCAGGAAATCAATAGAGTAGAGGTTAAAATAAAAAGAGAGAAGAAAGAAAGAAAGAAAGAAAGAAAGAAAGAAAGAAAGAAAGAAAGAAAGAAAGAAAGAAAGAAAGAAAGAAAGAAAGAAAGAAAGAAAGAAAGAAAGAAAAGAAAGAAAGAAAGAAAGGAAAGAAAGAAAGAAAGAAAGAAAGAAAGAAAGAAAGAAAGAAAGAAAGAAGGAGGGATGGAGGGAGGGAGGAAGGAAGGAAGGAAGGAAGGAAGGAAGGAAAGAAAGAAAGAAAGAAAGAAAGAAAGAAAGAAAGAGAGAGAGAAAGAAAGAAAGAAAGAAAGAAAGAAAGAAAGAAAGAAAGAAAGAAAGAAAGAAAGAAAAAGAAAGAAAGAAAGAAAGAAAGAAGGAGGAAGGAAGGAAGAAAGGAAAGAAAGAAAAAGAAAAAGAAAAAAAAGAAAAAAGAAAAGAAAAGAAAAGAAAAGA
>NC_133539.1:147872048-147874548 GCF_048773025.1 Camelus bactrianus
CGGGGTGGACCGCCTTCCCCCTCCCCCCACGGCACGCGCCGGGGAGGCCAAGCCCGCGCACACGCACGCGCGCGCTCGCACGGCCCCGCGCCAGACGCCGGGCCCGGCCCGGCGGAACCCTCCCCCGACTCGGAGGGGGGAGGCGCGGGCCACAGCAGGCCAAGAACAGCACTCGGCCCCACCGCGGGGCCAGCGCAGCCCACACGCCAAAGCGACGGGGCCCTGCCCACACGCCGCGGCAGTCGCTCCCCGTGGAGAGTGACTGCACGCTCTGGATGGAGGAGCGGCGGCTGGGGGGTCCGGTGCCCCCAAGGCTCCCCTCTCAGATCGCTAGAGAAGGCTTTCTCACCGAGGGCGCATCGCCCCCCACCCAGCGTGCCCCGTTCAGGCCTACGGAAGCCCTCCGACGTGTACGCCAGCGCTCGGCTGGGCGGGAGGGGTCTGCGGTAGGGGTAAGCAGCGGGCCAAGAAGCGAGCGCTCGCGGTCGGGACCGGGGAGAACCCGTGCGTGCCACCTCGCGAGGAGACGCACCCAAGACCGCGTGGGGACGGGACAGACGCCCGCCCCCCACCGGCACATCACCCGGCCCCACCACGATCGCTCCCACGCCCGGGCGCGAACCCCGCTGAGGGGGACCCACCCGGCGTGCGCCCGGCCACGTCAGTCCCCCCCCCGGTACAGGGTGAGGACTGACGTTCAGGAGGCGGCCCCGGCCCCACCGAGGGTGGGGAGCGGCCACGCCTCGCTTACCGTCTCGACCCCTCCCCCACGCCTCAAGAGAGGCGCTCGGGAGACACGACCACCGCAGGGGTTACCCGAGAGGACTCGCTGGGGACGGGAAGCGATGCCGCCGCTCGGCCTCGGGCACCTGAGGGACAACCTGGAGCGCTCCAGGGGCACCGCAGAGGACCAAGGCGAGACACGCTCACACCCCGACGAGGGGGTACGTGGCGTGGCGGCGGGGCAGCCCTCCCCCGCCGCGGGGGAGGGCCGCTCGCGAGACAGGACGCCGAGCAGGCGAGGAGGCGAGAGTGTCTGCCGCGTCACAAGACCCCGGCCCCGCCGACACCACAAGGCACGGGAGACCGAGGTCGGGCCGGAGTCCGCACCCCTGCCTTCCCCCCGCCACCCACGGGCGGCAGAGGAGAGGCGAGGGGCCCGCAGGCAGAACGAGAAGAGAAGCCACGTTCGCCATGAACGTCCCCGTCCCTCGTCTGGCGCGGCTTAGGCCCGGCCCGGGGGAGCATGACTTCACCACATCGATCAGGTGAGTGAGTGAGCGAGCGAGCGAGCGAGCCAGCCATGTGGGGCAGGGAGGCCCCAGAGGGGAGGGCCCGGCGAGGACAACCACCAGAGGGGCCTGCTTCAGCCTCGCCAGGCGCCACCCACTCCTCAGTCCTCTCCGAGGAGAGCGGCCAACGACCCCAGGCGGGGAATGCCTGACACGCGGCACGGAGCCTACGGGGGTGGGGTCGTGCCGGCCACCACCGGGTGCCTGCGGCGGGGAGCGCACGGGGTAAAAGACCCACGCCGCCACCTCACCCCACCGCCCTCGGGCCACCAGAGACCGGAGGTGGCACCACGGGCCACGTCAGCCGGACGCACACACGAGAGCCGGCGCGCAGGCCCGGGCGGGCGGCTCAAGTGTCAGAAGCGGAGTCGGCTACCAGGCCAGGGCTCACGCAGAGAGAAGCCCAGAGCCCCGCACGCGTCCGGAGACCCAACACTCGGTGACAGACACCGAGGAAGACCGTGTCAGCACCTATCTGCTGGCAGAAAATGCCCAACACGACAGGAAAAATGACAGCGCCCAGAAACGGGGCGGGTCCACGATTTGCAAGGGGGGACCCCGGGACCTCGGTCCGGCCACCTGCCCCCAGCCCTACCCCCATAAATGGCAGCCCCGAAGCTCTCGGGGGCCATCTGATCGACCGGGGTGGGGGGGTTGGTAGGGGGAGGGGAGAGGGGAGAGGGGAGAGGGGAGGGGGATTAGGAGGAGGCTTAGGAGGAGAAGTGGGAATGGGAATGGGAATGGGAATGGGAAGGGACGAGAGGGAGACGGGATCAGGCCGGGGACGCCCTGCCCTTTTCTCGCCCGCGTGGCCGGGGACTCGGGGAGATGCCACAGAGGCGCCTCCGACGAGAGGGCCCCCCACGAGGGACCGCTCCCGAGCACCGGGCCCCGGGCCGGGGAAAGCCTGCCTCCCCCACATCCCTCGCAGGACGCCCCCGTGCCGGTCCCCGAGTCCGGATGAAGTCTCGGTCCCTCCAACGCCACCGGAACCCACGCGGGCAGGCTTACGGGCCGGGGGGCACCCCCTCCCAGGCCTCCCGCGCCAACAGGGGCCGGCCCAGCCACGTCTCCGGATCCATCGGGACTCAGAAAACATTTCATCCAAGGAGGCGCCTCCGACGACCGGGAACCCCAGCGCGCCCGTCCCCGGCCTCACCGCACTGGGCCCGGGCCGCTCCTCGCCTCAGGAGCAGTCGTCCAAGGGA
>NC_133539.1:147879548-147902048 GCF_048773025.1 Camelus bactrianus
TTGTTTTGTTTTATTGTATTGTATTGTATTGTATTGTATTGTATGTTTACATATGTACGTATGTAAGTAAGTATGTATGTATTCCGGTCTGTCTGTCTGTCTGTAGGTCCATCCATCCTCCGAAGGTATACCAGTCATGTCGGCCAACACACTGACAGATCTCGAGTCTTTTCTGTCAGAAAGATATTAAAGCACGTCCCCTTCGACTCATGGAGCCAGGAACGAACGCTTCCGTATCTCATCTTCTTTGGAAACGATCTAAACATTCCAGGGACGTCGCCAGATGCTTCAGTTGCAAGGGACCAAAAACTACGTGGAGGAGGCACCAATTTTTCAGAGATGGACCGCCTCCCACACACACACACACACACTACCCCCTCGGACTGCTTGGGGTGTGAACACTTCCTGAGACTTGAGACCGAGCCAACCATCGCTCCCAGACTCTTTTTTTTTTTTTTTTTTTTTTTCCTGGCTGACACGTTTCATGACAGAGATAACCCACAGGAACTTAATGGATTCGGGGTAAACCTAGGGAGGCGAAAAGTTTCACCTCGAATGCTGCTCGTCACAATCAAGACATGGCTCTTTTCACGAGACCGATCCCTTGACATTTGCTTTTCTGGATGAAAGGATCTGTCCTAGATCATGTCAACCTGAAGGAAAACATTTGGGTTCCTTCCTGTTCGCATTCCCTGCCTGCATGTTCCCTTGAAAACCAGTTCCATAGAGCTCTTTCATGAATGAACTCTGGCAAGTGTATGTGGAGGAAGAAACATGCCAGGCCTACAAGCCGGGGACATACACAAGTGCCTACATGCATACATGCATACATGGGACCGAGCCCTTTCCAGATCCTTGGACGGCAGTACCATAGAAATGAGGATGGCTTCCACAAGACTCTCAGGCAAGCCAAGCTCTTTTGCGAAAGCGATAGCTTGTGCACAAAGGAGAAGGTGGCATGAGGGGAGAGGGAGGGGGAGTGCCAGCTCCCTGAGCAGCAGGGGCCATGCTTTTCTACCTAAAGGAAGGGCTTTGTCTCAGGATCACTGATCACTTCCACAAATCATCCGATATCTTGGATCGGCCGCAGGCGGCTCCAGGGTGAAGAGCCATCGCCCCAGGCTCTGTGGGGAATAGAGAAGACTTCCGTGAGGGGAAAGAAACGCATGAGAATTTTCTGCAAGAAAGCTCAGGAACAGATAATGTAAACACGGAGAGTTGAGCTTCCTGTCTCGTGACAACTAGGTCTACTGGGTCATGTCACAGAGAGCAAGCGAATCCTTTATTCCCCTGAGCCTTTTTCTTTTTCTTTCTCTATCTTTCTTTGTTCTTTGTTCCCTTTAGAGTGTGTGTGTGTGTGTGTGTGTGTGTGTGTGTGTGTGTGTGTGTGTGTGTGTCTGTGTCTGTGTCTGTGTGTGTGTGTCTGTGTGTGTGTCTGTGTGTGTCTCTGAAACTCAGGTACTGCCCTGTCTCATACAGACGAGACCAGCAGATCGACATGACCAGAGATTTTGTAGCTTTCATTTAAAAACTATAGGTCACTCACGAGTCGGGTAGGACGGGTGCTGCGTCCAGCGCAGCTCGGGACCGTGTCTGAGGACGGGCGACGCAAGAATTAAGAAACAAAGAGACCAAGTAAAGAGCGAAAATGGGACCAGGGGACTCAAGGTCTCGTGGATCTAGAGTGCCAAAAGCCTGGTCGACATCCTGTTTATTGGGAGTATACGGCTCAGGGAAAAAAAAAAGAAATGCGATCAAAGAGGTGGGGCTTTAGATATTTCATGCCAGAAGCACGAAGTTCTGCTTGCTGGCTAACTGATTCATTTCAGGCCTATCCCTTCCAGGAACAATCACCCTCCTCGGGGGATGCAAAATTTCTAAGTGTATCCTGTGATTGCCTCTGGGACATCTCGAGATAGCAAATATTTCCCCGGGGTTAAACCACATGCTTTCCTGCCAGAACCAAGTTCTGTTAATGGATGATCTGGCTTCCCATGACCGTCCATTGTTTTACCCTAAGGAAATATCTGCCATCTGTTGCGCCCTCACGGTCAATCTCAGGATTGCCCCTCACACAATTTCTTGAGCATCATACATGTTATAGGTCATCGACTGTGTAAAACATGAAAACAAAGCAGGCGTGTGCATTTTTAAGCAAGTAAGTGTGAATGTAAGATTTTACGCTCATGGAAATGCTGGTGCAGCTTGGTTTCTAGTTGCTGGTTCTCCAGCAGCTTGTTTCCCAGCAGACGCGTAGGACACTAGAGAACCCACTCACTCAGAAAGAACCGATGGGACGGGTAAGGTTTTTCGGCTCAGAGGGTGAAAGCTTTTAAACTCTGTGTGGAAAAAAGACGTTTCAGGTGTATATTTCTCCTTAAGAAGGCTGCGAATTAGAGTTTCGACGAGGGAGACCACGCAGCAGTGTGTACGTTTAAAAAGGCCTCCGCGTGCCCCTCCCCACCCTTTTTTGTTTGTTTGTTTCTTCCATTCGGTTTCAGGTTCTACCTGATTCAGCCCCCTGGCCTCAGTCTCTGGCCACTGTGGGCTATGCAGACAGACGTTTCTGACGTTGTCGAGATGGACAAGATAAGGAGGGTTCCCCCCAGAGAACTGGGCCGCTGCTTCTATGAGATCAAAAAGCTGACCTACTCATCCAGTTCTATGTTTAGAAATTTGCTCCTTTCTGGGAAAGCGTAGAGCTCTGCGGTAGAGTGCGTGCTCAGCATGCACAAGGCCTTGGGCTCAGTCCCCAGTACCACCACTGAAAACGTATAATAAATCTAAATAATTAATTGAAACGTAGATAAAGACACCTAATGACCCGTCCCCCCTCCAAAAAGATAAAAACTTCTTGTTAAAAAATTTTTTTTTATTTTATTTTTTTATTTTTTTAGTTAAAAAGGCAGGAGGAGGACGAGGACGAGGACGAGGACGAGGAGGACGAGGATGAGGAGGAGAAATTAGCTTCTTTCCAACAAGGAGATTTCCAGGTCAAATGGAGAGCCAAATATTTCTATGTTCTAAAACTTCAGCTTTCCACGTATCCTGGCGTCAAAACGTCGGCACGGGTAAAGATTGTTCATCATTCTGTGACTATGCACTTCCTGCATTTTGGAGTGTTCATCTGTCCTTTCTCTTAGGAATAGATGATCATCAGAAATAGCAGTTCTGTTGATTAAACCCCCTTTTAACATATCGTTGTTTCCTGGTCACTAAAGTTACCTAATAATCACTTCACAGTCTATGGAAGTCAAATCATTGTGCTGTACACCCGAAACTGATAGAGGGCTGTATGTCAAACCTATGTCAATAAAACTGAAAAAAGAAAAGAAGAAGAAGAAAAGAAAAGTCTGCTTGCTCGGGGCATCCGGTAAAGGCCCTCTTTCTGAGCGCACAAGTCAACCTCGGGCCGATTCACCCTGTCCCTGAAGAAGGGCAAAAATCCTCCACTCTATCTCCCGTTAGGTCCCGGACACTAGCCAGAGTTCCTCCTCCCTCAACCCCCACCCCGTTCCTGCGTCACACTGTGTGGGCTCAGGCACACAACCTATCGCTTTCCTTTAGCGTGTGGAATGAATATCGCCCGAAGGGAATTTCCTTTGTTGTCGTTTAAATAAACTGACGTGTTAATAAGCGCTCTGGAGGGACACATTCCCTTTGACCTGATCAGCCATAGTGACATCCCATGACCCAGGAATGTACAATATCATGGATTGGAAAGGATCTTAGAATTCAGAAATCATGGTGACGTGGGTCTGATGACCTAGCTGGCTCCATACAAACCAAGAGATGAAGGTGCCCAACGTTTTCACTCGATGCTGCCTAAGTTCTTGACAGTCACTTTAAAAAAGGAAAAGGAAAATTTGCATGGCACGCTTAGTTTTGAGAATGCTATCTGACTGCATGGTGGAACGCAAGGAAAAGCCGTGACGCTCGCCCACGGTATCGAGAGAAACGCAGAACCGTGTTTCTGGTAGCTTTCTTCAACGCTGCGCAAAGGCGGGAGCGACCGCTACCTCACGCAGAGGAGGAGAGGACGGGTTTCTCGGCCCCGTCACGCAATGCCAGGCAGAAGAAGCCTTCTCCGATGAGACAGAAGCGTGTCAAAGCGCATCCCTGCGTCGAAGGCTTCGGTTTCCCGGGGAAGGGGGTCGAGCCGAGGGACCCAGGCCCCCACGTCAGTCAGTCTTTCACTGGATTCACTGGCCTCGCTGTTACTCCTCAGCGATGGCCCCTCAGATTGCTCTCGTGTGTCTTTACCTTCTGGCTTTAGGAAGGACTTTAAACTTCGGCTGAGGGGCGGGACACCCAGAAGGGTTCTTTCAGTTCACCCCATCTTAGGTATTGCCATATCCAACACGTTGGTTTTCATCCCATCGTGGACCTACCTACCGGAGAGTTTCGCGGCTTAAAAGTCCCCTGTGCTCCACCTATTCATCAACAACCCCCCGCCACAACACACACACACCCGCACACACACACACCCACACAGACAACCTTCACCACCACCACCCCCGACCCCACTCATCTTTTCACCCTCTCTGGGGCTTTTGCCCTTTTGAGAATGAATGTCATCCAGAGCCGGTACCCTACAGGATGCCACCTTTTCAGATTGGCTTCTTTCAGGGAGTCAGGGGCACGCAGAAACGGCCCCGCCTGTCTCCCACAGGTCTCTCGGCTCCACGGGTCCCTGGTTTCCTTTTTAGAGCCAAATCACATGCTGTGGCACGGACCTAGCCCGGGCTACGTGTCCCTTCACCTCTTGAAGGACGCGTCTGTCCCGGTCGCCTCCACGGTTCCGGCAGTGATGAAGCAAGCCCCTCCACACCCCCACCCCCACCCCGCCCACCGTCCAGGTCCGTCCGCGTTCAGGTTTCCGCGTGGACGGAGCCCCGAGGGCTAGGCCTCAGGGTGAGAGTGGTATGGCGGGTGGCAGGTGGCGCACTGAAGGGTCCCAAATCCGGAGGATGCCGGCAAGGAAGGTCGCCAGGTCAAAACCTTCCTTCCCTCCCTCCGTCTCCTTAGGGTGGATGGCTGGGCCCGTGAATTCAGAGAGGACACGAGACACATGCTGTGAGCCGAGATTTCCAAGCCAGGAGACCTGGTGGAGGGTAAAGAAACGAGTTGATTGGGGGGGGGGGGCGGGGGCGATGGGGGGGGGCTCTTAGGACTGCAGCCCAGGAGACACAGATGCAAGAAAGAAGCACTGGAAGTGTGTGTCATCAGACTACCCCACGGGGCAAGTGGAGAAGGGGAAACGAAAGAAAACACACCACAAGAGCAAGGCGGGAACTTTGAAACGACCAGGCTGCGGCTAGCAGCTGCTGGCAGATTTGTTTTTGAAACCGGTTGGTGGTGCCCTTGAGCTTGATACAGTTCTGACCACTCATGCCCCCCCTCCCCCCATTGATGCCGGTGTCGGGACCCAGGGGAGGCCACCCCAAACATGTATGTGCCTCCGTGGCACACGGATGGGTTAGAAATGAGAGTGACCGAAGAAGCCGAGGGGCCAGCAGACGCAAGAGGGACCCTCAGACGCTTCTTTCTGTCTCCCTGAAAGCGGGAAATCGATCACTTCCGTGGAGGGTGCCCTCCCTGCATCTGGACTTAGGAAAACACCCTGATCACCCACTGAGAGCCTTCAGGCCCCGGAAGCCTAGAGAAACCAACCAACCTCGTGACTTCTTTCAGGGGCTTCCCCCCCTCCCCAAAACCCAAACTCCGTCTCGATTCTTCACGGACGGGTCACCCAAAACCAAAGGCTCTCAGCCCGGCCCATTTCGCACAAAGGGCTGATTTCTTGTCCTAAAACGGAGAAAAGCTGCCTGCTTCGGGGACACATGAGTGCTTGAATGAAAGACAGTAGGTTCCCTGTCGCTCCTGCTCAACCATCCGTCTGGGGTCCATTTTTGGATCAGTCAAGCCCAGAGAACTCAAGATGTGTAGAGGGAGGGGACAACGTCCCCCTCCCTGAAACAGGACTATGTCTGCAACAAAGTTCCTCCCACTGGCCGTCCAGCTCCATTTTGGATGACTGAATCCTGGTTCACCTCATTTGGGTGTTTTGTTTTTGTTTCTGTTTTTGTTTTTGATTAATAGACTTTATTTCCTAGAGCAGTTTCAGGCTCACAGCAGAATTGAGCAGAAAATACAGAGAGTTCTCACATAGCCCTCCCCACCCACACATATATCCTCCACTCCCCTCAACATCTCTCATCGGTGTGGCCTATTTGGTAAAACTGATGATCCGACATGGACACGTTATTATCCATCAAAGTCCATAGTTTACAGGACGGTTCACTCTTGAGGTTGTACGTTCTATGGGTTTTGACAAATGTACAATGACATGTAGCCACCACTATGGTATCCTACAGAATAATTTCATCGCCTTAAAAATCCCTCACGCTGCATCTGTTCATTCCTCCTTCCCTCCCTCTCCCCAAACCCCTGGATACCATGATCTTTTGATTGTTTCTAGAGCTTTGCCTTTTCCAGGATGTCATTTGGTTGGAATTGTACAGTTGGTAACAATTTTCAGACCGGTTTCTTTGATTTAGTAAGATGTCTTTTAAGTTTCTTCCATGTCTTTCACGGCTTGATAGCTAATTTCCTTGTCTTTCGTTCTTTTTTATTTATTTATTTTTTTAAAATGTTTTTACTGCACATATATTTTTAATTTACATATATGTACTGTTCATTGTTTCCAGGAAGGTTTAGAGCTTTAGCTTTTTAAACTTACATACTTATCAAAGGAATAAAGCCAACCACAAAAGAAGAATGAATTCAAAAAGATACACACACCCTGCTATTAACAGCAACATCATTTATGATTGCCAAGATACGGAAGCATCCTAAGTGCACATCAATATTTGAATAGATAAAGAAGAGGGGACACACACACACACACACACACACACACACACACACACATACACACACGTAATGGAATACAATTCACCCATGAGAAAGAAGGATATTTTGCCATTTGTGGCCCTTCCTTTCCTTTTTTTTTTTCCCCCTCCACTTTAAAAACCAGAATTTTATAACTGGGATAAACACTTCCATTGAGTCAAAAACAGTAAAATGCCAAAAAATAAACTTAATCGAGGAGGTTATCTATACTCCAGAATCTGAAATGACACAAAGAAATGGAAAGATGCCTTGTGCTCTTGCATTGGAAGAATCAATACTATCAACATGGCCACACTATCCAAAGCAATCCGCAGGTTCCATGCAACCCCTGTCAAAATACTCACGACATTCCTCACAGAACTAGAACAAACAATTTCAAAATTTTTAAGGAACAACGGAAGACCCTAAACAGGCAAAGCAATCTTTCGAAGGTCTCCTCTCCCTCCCTCCCTCCCTCTCTCTCTCTCTCTCTTTCTCTCTCTCTCTCTCTCTCTCTCTCTCTCTCTCTCTCTCTCTCTCTCTCTCCCCCCCCCTCTCCCCCTCTCTCTCTCCCTCTCTCCCCCCCTCCCTTTCTCTGTCATCTTTTTGGTCTCTTTCCTTAGGATTTGATGACTTGAGACCATCCTTTATCATTCCTTGTAAAGCCGGCTTGATGGTGCTGAAATCTTGTAGCTTTTGTTTATCTGTGAAGCTTTTGATTTCTCCCTCAAATCTGAACGAGAGCCTTGCTGAATAGAGTATTCTTACCTGTCAGTTTTCCCCTTTCATCACTTTAAGTATGTTGTGCCACCCACTTCTGGCCTGTAGAGTTTCTGCTGAAAAATCAGCTGATAACCTTACGGGAGTTCCCTTGTATGTTATTTGTTGCTTTTCTCTCGTTCATTTTAATATTTTCTCCTTATCCTTAATTTTGGTCAATTTGATGACGATGTGCCTCGGTGTGTTCCCGTATGGTACTCTCTGCACTTCCACCTCATTTGGTTATTTAAAGGATCTTCAGTCTGTTCAATTCATAGGAGAGAACTTCCACGTGTATTTCTTCTCAGTTTTATGAAACAAAGAAGGACCCAGGAAACTGGCAAAACATAAATGCTTTTCTATTGGGTTGAGCAAAGACAGGCCCTGGCCGGGGACGGGGGGGGGGTGCTGGAGGGTCGGGGGGGCGGTGTAGAGAAGGATATAGATCATTGTTAGAGTGCCTGCTTAGCATGCATGATGCCCTGGGTTCAATCCCCAGAACCACCATTAAAATAAATAAATAACCTAATCAAACCCATCCCCCTCCTCCCCCCCCCCCAAAAAAAAGAAGGAGAAAAGAGTGAGAGACAGAGACAGAGACAGACCATCGGGAAAAGTAGCTGCACTAATACTTCCAAGAAACAGGACAACATAAAGATAATGGAAGAAATGCTGGATAGTGAACAGCCACGGGTGGTTGGCACAGACCCATAGCTTCTGGACTCGCTAAAAAAAAAAAAAAAAAGAATATGAGAATCATATGGATCAGGAGATTGGGTCTGAATTTTGTGCCGTTTGACTTGTGCCAGTTACAAAGGTCATGCACAAGGAAGATGACTGGCTACTTTATTGTCTGAAATGAGACACTTGAAAGTGAAAGGAGGTGCTATACAATCGTGCCTGGACTGGGATTTTTCTAAGGGAGCCCAAATCCTTTACAATATATATCATGTTTTCAAAAATGAATATCATTCCTGGACAACATTTAAGCAATTATTTTCTGTGTTATCAGTAAACATTTTTAAAAAATCAGTAAGAAAGGAAGAGGGAGAGAGAAAGAGAGAGAACAGGAGTAACTATACGCGCGCGTGCGTGCATGCATGTGTGTGTGTGTGTGTGTGCGCGCGTGTGCGCGCACGTGTGTTGAGGTGGGGGCCTAAAAGAGGGTGAGGATTCTTTTCATCGAGGTCTGTTTGTACAGAATTCTCTCCTTCTCCGCTTTACACTGTGAAGGAAAAGCCCAGCTGGGATAACAAGCTAAGTCGCAAATCTAAGTGTAACAAGTGTCGGATTACTGATCTGAGTTCTGCTGGGCTAACTCGTAAATCTAAATTAATAAGTGCCGGTTTGCTGATTCCCTGTTCATATTTTGCTAGCCAGCTGGATTTTCAAAGAGACATATCTGGCCTTGAAATGTTGGTTTGCTGCCTCACTGCCTCTACTTTCGTGATAATGATGTTGCTAAAGCTATTGCGTGCCTATTGGCCGAATACCCCAAGCTGGTACTTAACCCTATAAAACCTCACGTGCACGTCTTGGAGGTGCTCAAGGCTTAGGAGCAGAAGCCCCTCTGAGCCCGCCGGCGTAATAAATCTGAGTACTCCAACCCTCCGAGTGGTGCTTGTTTCTTGGCCGGCCTGTCATTTCCATAACAGCACCGTTGACAATAAGAACGTCACTCTCGTTCCGGCATAAAGAAGACATCTGGGGAGGGTGGGGTGGGGGGTGGGGTGTAGATCTATGTTATGTCCTGATTCCAGGAAGGAAAGGGGCAAGGGTCAGCGTGCCCTTCTTTCTGGGGTATCTGTCTGTTCGCTTTTGGTGTTCGGCTGGTTTGGTTATTTCAGCTTTCTGTTTGGTTCCTTTCACAGATCCAGTGGCTCAAAACAGCATTCTGATTTTCTTTTCTCCTGGGGTTTGGTTTTTGATAGGTAGAGGGACAGGGCCCACGCAGGGGTGGGGGTGGGGGGTCACTGTGCCGGAGAAAGGGAGGCGGCTGTGGTGAAATCATCGAGCAGAGGGGATTTCTACGAGAGGGACTCTCCGAAGTGAATGGGGTCCAAGGAGATCAGCAGGGTTTCTGTGTGCTCGTTTGGTTTTGTTCGTGCGTGTGTTTGTTTTTTCTGGACGAGGCCAAAGAACTCTTCAGGTGGAGGTGTGTGTCCAAAGGGTCTGACAGGATGGGAGGATGCGGGGCGAGTCAGTCCATGTGCCCAGAAAGAGAGAGAATCTGTCATAGCTGAGACTCAGGCCTTTTTCAGACCTAGGCCCAGAGAGCAGTTCGGCTCCGAGCATTCACGGAGAAGTTCGCCGCCACCTCAGTCCTGTCCCCCACCCCCGCCCTCCCCCACGCCTCAGCCCCCAGTGAAGGAGGAATCATGAAGTGGCCGCACTTAGGCTAAGCCAATTTTTGGCTTTATGCTTACTGCTTGCTTTTAGAACGATCAGCAAACTCGACTGACCAGACACCGCTCCCAGCTCCAGGCCCACTGTTAAAAACAGCTAAAGTTGTCGATTCTAACTGTTTGATTTGACCTTCCTCTGATCGTTCAACTTGACAATCATGTTTGGCGTCTGAGTCTTTCCCCAGGAAGGGAGTCACGGGAGGATAAGCTCAGGAGAACGACCAGCCCCCTCCCACCCCCCACCCCCCACCCCGAGTTCCTCCGTGGCGCTGGTGCCGCCGGGTGAGTCTGACCAGATAAAGAAGGTCACGGGCTGATGACCTACTAGACCACCAGGAGGTCCCATGTTATCAGACACTCATCCAGATTTAGGAGGAAGTTTCATCAGAGACCCTTGTTGATCATGAGCACCTTTTGTGCTCCCGCCTGTTGTGATTCCCTTTCATGCTCCAACCTGTTCGTCCACAGAAGCATGAAACCCCAACCCCAAGACGGGTTCACAGTTTGGAGGGCACTAGCCTGCTGTGAGTCCCCTTTGCCCAGCAAAGCAATCAAGCTGCCTCTTTTCTTCTAAACTCTAAGACCCTGTCTCTGGGTTATTTGGCTCGTCAGGGACGGGGTGGGGGAGGGCGATCTTTCGGCAACACCTGCAGAAGTTTCCCTGAGTGGCAGGAACCAGCGTGGCCCTCAGGCCTCAGCCCCGCAGGCAGGCAGGCAGGCAGGCAGGCAGGCAGGCAGGCAGGCAGAGTTGGAGCGACCGTTGGTCCCGCCCCCGCCCGCGCTCCACCCCCCCCCCGCCCCCGCCGCTGCTTCCGCCGCCGCCGCCGCCACCGCCGCCGCCGCCGCCTCCCAGGCCTTCTCCACCGATCGGTCCCAAATCGACTGACTGTCTCCTGGAAGCGGGGGCGGGGACGTCAGGAGGATCCATTCGGCAGGGCCTCGTTCAATCGCTTCATTCAAATGCAGAAAGCTCTGTGCTCAGGTCAGAGCCTTTGACTTGGCCTCCGGCTCCTCTCTGTTGAACGGCTTTTGTTCTTTGGTTTCAATTTCCCCACCCTTAGGCCACCCCGTCCCAACTGCACGGAGGGAGGCGGGAGGGAGGGGGAGAATCTCGCCTGGTCTCAGGCCAAAGGAGTCCCCTCCTTTTCCTAATCTGGGTAAACCCCACTACACCGTTTGAGAATCATGGAAGGGCATGGAAGCAGACCTCTGACTTGATAGATTCCTCTGGGATGGGAGACTTTAAAAAAACAAAATTCTTTTTCCCCTGCTTCCAGGGAGGCAGAAAGGAGGGCCAGAGTGTTCCTCTTGCCTCGGGCAGTTCTTTGTTTGTTTCTTTCTTTCTTTTGTTAAATCTTTTTTTTTTTTCCTTTTTTTCTTCCAGTTTTATTGAGACAGAGTTGACATACAGCAGTGTATACTTTGGGGGGGGGCGGGGAGAGGAATTCGATTTTATGTATTTATTTTTGACCGGAGGTACTGGGGATTAAACCCAGGACCTTGTGCTTGCTTGCTAAGCACACACTCTACCACTGACCTATACCCTCCCCCTTGGCCAGTTGTGAAGTCCCTTTCATTCAGCATAGTCCATCGGGCACATTTTGGGGCAGCCTACTCTGGACCCCAACATTTCCCTATTCTGTAACTTCCCTGGAAGTTTTACACATTAAAAGCTGGGCTGTTGACTGTGCATGTGCGTCTGTGCGTGCGTGCGTGCGCGTGGTGTGGGGGCAGGAGGGAGGGAATAGTTTCCTAGAGGGCCTGCGTTTCATGGACCCAGTTTCTTAGTTCTGAGAACAGGTCTGTTCAAGGAAACAGTTGTAGTATCTCGTCTCAGGAGGCGGTGGTGTCGATGGGCTTCTGAAGCTAGGCCTAGGGAGCAAGCAGTCAGGTATCGCCTAAGAGGCACTTGTGTGGAAAACCAAAGTACAGCACAAAGGTTAATCATTGGAGCAGATGAGAAACCAGATTCAGGGCCGGGAGTAGGGGGTCAGTCTGGTAGGAGATTTCCACACATCGGGGTCATCGAAACGGCTCGAGCAGTTTGAAATGCCTCTGATGATGTCCTGGGGTGTTCGGCTCAACTCTCTGAGCGGCTCCTCCAAAAACAGGCCCTAGGATGGTTTCCACAGGAGCTGTTGTGGCCATTTCTCTGACGTTTACCTCCCGTTGTCCAGCTTCAGTCTGCAGGGCTTCAGGAGACGGAGCATTTTAGTACTCAATGATGCCAAGACAAAAGGGTGAGAGAAAATGGGAAACGTTCGTGGAGATGGTCCTAGGCAGATAGTGGAGGCAACTAGAAGACCTTCAGTCTCCGGGCCGGCTTTCAGGTTGAGACAAAAACCCTAAGGCAAGCGCTTGCTGCCACAGCACATCGACTAACACGGGAACCATCCAGAGAAGATCAGCACGGCCCCTGAACGTGGACGACACACGCACATACGTGAAGCGTTCCGTAGCTTTAGTGATGTCAGTCACCCAGAGGAAGACAGATATCCTATGCCATCACTTCTAGGTGGGATCTGAAAGTAAGTCAAGACACCCATCCATACATAAATAACTCCATTTTAAAAAGACTCCAAGGAACCTATTTACAAACCAGAAACAGACTGGACTCGCAGACATGGAAAAGAAACCGATGGTTAACACAGGGGACAGGGTAGGGTGGAGGAACGGGGGAGGGCAGAGGGATAAATCAGGAGTTTGGGATTAGCAGATATAAACCACCCTATACAAACTAGGTACACAAGTAGGTCCTACTGTCTAGCACAGGGAACTATGTTCAATAGCTTGTAATAACCTATCCTGAAAAAGTATACGTGTGTGTGTGTGTGTGTGTGTGTGTGTGTGTGTGTGTGTGTGTGAATAAGTGAATCACTATGCCGTACGTCATAAATGAACACAACATTGTAAGTCAACTATACTTCCATTGACAGAGAGTTCCTACAATAAACAGGCAGGCAGGCAGGCAGGCAGGCAGGCAGGCAGACAGACACAGACACAGACACACAGACACACAGACACACAGACACACAGACACACACACACACACACACACACACACACACACACACACACCCCACAGACACAGGGGAACCCTAAGGAAAACGAGTAGCACTAGTATCTCTTATCCATGCATGTCTATCCCAGTTTAATGGAAACCTAAGTTTTTGCCTCCAAGTCAATGATGCTAATAACTCTGCTGCCAAGAATAGAAAAATCCTCACGGAGGATTTCTGAATCCCAGAAGGGTCAGGGAGGGAGAAAAAGAGAAAGGATTCCATTCTGCTGACAGAGGTATGATAGTTACCATGTGGGTGTCCGCCTCTAAAAGGGAAGGAAGGGGAAAAAACAGAAGTTTATTTTCCCTTGTATCTGAAAAGAAAAAAATTTAAAACTCAATCCTCTTGGAGACAAGAAGTCGTACACACCTCATGTCACTGATTCTCCTCCTCCACCTCCTCCTCCTCCTTCCTCTACTTCTTCTTCTAGTCTATATCTCCCATGGATTCTGACGACCTTGCCTGATGATGGCGGGTGATGGGGGCAGAGATCGATCTTTCTGAGAAGTAAGTTGGCAAGCGCTTTAGTGAAGCCTCGTAGGATTTACCCAGCGAAGCGAGTGCCTTCGTCCCTGGAGGCTGCGGAAAGTATGTCCCCAAGTCACATACGCATGTGTTTGTCTTTTGTTGTCGTTGTTGTTGTTGTTGTTGTTGGTGGTGGTGGTGGTGGTGTGTGTGTGTGTGTGTGTTTGTTTGTTTGTTTGTTTGTTTGTTTGTTTGTTTGTTTGTTTGTTTGTAGCAGTGTCCTGGCCATGCTGATGGCATCAGGCTTGCAGCGGGGGAAGGAAGGCTTCAACCCCTTTGGAAGTCATACCTACCATCCCAAGAACGTCTGGATGACCCCTACTATGTGGCAGTTGAATGGGGGCCAGTTACTGGGGTTCAGCGTGTCCAGAGAGAGGAGGTCTGAGGCCTCTGGGGACAAAAAGTTTGTATGTATGTATGTATGTATGTATGTATGGCCAGTTGACTGTTTTTGCGGTCCTATAGGAATCTTCCTGCCCCTGTCTATTGAACAATGGGAGTCATCTTCCAAGTGCCCTGACACCAGACACCACGGTGGGTGAAGGAATGCGGGTGGGGTGGGGGTGGGTGGGGGAGGTCATCCAGGAAGCTGGGAGAAACCGAGAACGTCCGTGGGTCGGTGGGTCGGCCTGTCGGATGGTCGCCATGCTGGGTTTCCCCTAACCCAGGCCATTTGCCGAATGGACAGAACAGACTGGGGCCACGTGTGCCACCCACCCTCTTTCCGGAGGCTGTGGTCCACTGTGTTTGCATGAAAGTCAGTGAAGGAGGCATCTCCTCGGGACTCGGTTCCGTCCCTTTCACGAGAGCCTCCACTTTGGATGACAGCCAGCCAGCCAGCCAGCCAGCCCTCGATGCCAGGGCAGTAGACGACTGCCAGGAATATCCCATCCTTTCTGGAACCCTGAGTGTACCCACCTGTACAGACACAAGGCTGAAGAATACATGACGTTCCTTCCTAGTTGACAGCACTCCCCATGTCACTGAAACAGTGTCCAGTACGCTGACGTCATCTCCTCCCTCTCCCACACCCCCGCACGCGCACAAACACGCGCGCGCGCACACACACACACACACACACACACACACACTCTGTCTGTCTGTCTGTCTGTCTGTCTGTCTGTCTGTCTGTCTGTCTTCTAAGGATGGAGAAGAGTTTGCTGAGCTATTTCGGGTGCCCTCTCATCCTAGTTCCTATCTCCAAGTTGGTTCAAAGTCCAAAAGGCGGTCAAGCACTTAATCAGATAGGTCCCTCGTAAAGAATGCCTCCCACATCACGACGACAGGCTTCTTAGGCCAGCCGAGAAGCTCCTTCAGTTCTGCGCCCATCTTGGCTCTAAGTTGATATCAGTCTGTTACGGAAATGACAGGCCAGCCAAGAAACAAGCACCTCTCGGAGGGTTGGAGTACTCAGATTTATTACGCCGGCGGGCTCAGAGGGGCTTCTGCTCCGAAGCTCTGAGCACCTCCAAGACGTGCACATGAGGTTTCATAGGGTTAATTACAAATATGGGTCTATTCGCCAATAAGGCTCAAACAACAAAAAGCAAAGGATCAGTACACTGGAGCTTATCAATTTGGAACAGATCACGTTACTGACACTTGTTGAGCTTGGATTTACGAGTTAGCTTGTTAGCCCAGTAAACTGACACTAAACTTCAGATTTACGAGTTAGCCCAGCAGAACTTAGATCAGTAAACGGACACTTATCACACTTAGATTTGTGACTTTAGCTTGTTAGCCCAGCTGGGCTTTTCCTTTACAAGTCCTCCAGGATCCAAGAAAGCCACGTTGGAAAACAAGTGGTGATTCTGATGGGACAGGAGATCAGTCATTTGGGGGCGAAGGGTGGGGTAGGGAGACATACCAGCCTGTCTGTCTGTTTTCACCCAGTGTGGGAGCCGTCCCAAAGAGATAACTCGAGAAGAGAGAAACAGGGAGTTGACAAAGAACACGTGCAGTGGCGTGCCCTCCCCCCCCCACCCCAGGAGAAGGCCAAGCCAGAAGTCCCTCCGGATGGCGGGTTCCGGACTCCAGCTTCCAGGGGAAGCGATGTTTTTTTCCTCCCCATTTCAGGCCCGGAAGAAGAGGGAGAGGCAGAGTGTCCTTCTCGGGCATCCGCTGTTTCTGAAGCACGCTTGTTGCCAAAAGATCGGCCCCCGTCCCCGACGAGCCCAAGAATCCAGAGACAAGGTCTCGGAGCTTAGAAGCAAAGAGGCCATTTTATCGCTCTGCCGGGCAAAGGGGATTCACAGCAGGCTAGCGTCTTCAAAACTGTGTACCCACCTTGGGGATGGAGTGGGTGGGGTGGTTCTAGAGCCATAGCTCAAACAATCGGGCATCGATCACCATCCACAGAATCGTTTTCTCATCAGAAGACTCAGAATGGTGTCACGATGCCTCCAGGTGACCCATTCTATAGAGGCTGGTGGTTAGATCTCGTTATCTCATAAGCACTCAAGGTGTGGCCTTCTTGGTCACTCAGGCTATTTTGTCAGGTCATTAGTCCCGTGACCGACCTTCTCCTCGGAGAAAGACTCAGAGACCCAGCATGATGATGACTTTCAATGAGTGAAATACAGTAGAAACAGTAAGATCGATAGCTTCCAGTTTCAACAACAGGCCTGGAACCGTGAGCAGCAACCAGTCAGTCAGGACAGTTGACCGTTTTCAGGGCGAGCATAAGAAACCGAATGACACCCCCCCCAGCAAATGAATGAGTGAATGAATGAATGAATGAATGACCTAATGATCCTCCCCCCCCCCCGCCAAAAAAAGAAGCAAT
The DNA here is from genome assembly GCF_048773025.1 of Camelus bactrianus. NCBI lineage: Eukaryota > Metazoa > Chordata > Mammalia > Artiodactyla > Camelidae > Camelus > Camelus bactrianus. Next base: position 147,895,979 of record NC_133539.1, read on the forward strand.
AATCCGTTAGCCTAATTCCGGCCATTTTATTCATCCTCCTTCACCCTGAAGCCCCAGTCACCCACGTGCCACAGTGGTCTGTTTTCTGGTTTCCTCCACCACCCCACCCCCCACCAACCACCACCCCGCCAACATCCCCCCATGCCCAACCACCGCCCCAAGTGTGGGACTGGACGGGGGTGCAGGGGGCTGAGGGGGCGGCAATGGCGGCTTGAGGTGAGGGTGGGGAGTGTTCCGCCCAGATCGTATAGGAAGCTCAAACACAGCTGCAGTACGAGACAAGATGGTAGATTTCTGTGAGTCCTCCCTCCTCTTAAAATCCGTCCTAAGGAGGAGACAGACAGAAAGAGAAACATCACCCTCACTCCCAACGCCTCCTGCGCCCTCGATGCGCCCCAAAACAACAACAAGAAAAACAAAAACAAACACGACCACAAATAAGTCGCTATCCCTGGGGAAGAAGGATTCGATGGCATGGGGATATCATTCTAAAATTCATTCCCTCTTCATCACATTTCATGGAAACCGATTGCAATCTATGAGGCCCTGTGAAGGTAGGGGTTGGGGGGGTAGGGAGGAGGGAGGGAAGTGAAGGGGGGGGAGAGGGAGAGAGGGAGGGGGAGAGAGAGAGAGAGAGAGAGAAAGAGCAGAGGAGAGGAGGGATAAAAGGGGAGAGGACAGGAAAGGAGAGGAGGGAAAAGAGGGGAGGGGAGGGGAAATGAGAAGAGGCGAGGGGAGAGGAGAAGAGGGAGAGGAGAGGAGTGGAGGGGAGAAGAGAGGAGTGGAGGGGTGAGGGGGAAGGGGGGAGAACAGGGAAGAGGAGAGGAGGGGAGAGGAGAGGAAAGAGAGACAAGGGAGACAGACAGACACGCATGCGCGCGCGCGCACACACACACACAGAGAATAGCGAAATGGAGAGAGAGGCAGAGAGAGAGAGAGAGAGAGAGAGACAGACAGACAGACAGACAGACAGACAGACAGACAGACAGACACGGATCTAGGTCAGGGATACTACACATGGGTATTCTTCTGAGTGATTTTATGTGTTTTCTCAATCGCCACCTCTATGGAGATAAAAATCGCTCCCATAAGATGAAGGGAGTCCTTCTGCCACCGCTCACGGCCCCGCCCACCAGCACCGCTTGTGTTTGTCAGGGATTCCAAGCCAAAGCACGTGGAGGAGCGGGAGAGCTTCCTGGCAGCCCAAGGAGGAGGAAAGTCCGGCAGCATGAGAGAGGTGGTTGGCACGGGGAAGCTGGAGGCCGGCTGACGAGAAGATGGGTGAGGGGGCAGGGAGGAGGGTTTCCCAAGTTGGAGAGCCAAGACGAGGGAGGGGAGCTGTCGGTGGCTGCGTTCTGACCCCGACCCCAACCCTGACTGGAGCGGATCCCTGAAAGGAGGCGGTTCGGGCTCTCTGGCCGAGAACGCCCCTCTCTTCCTCTTTGTGCAGAAACACCTTCCGCAGACCGAGAAAGTCCATCCCGAGACCCTCGTCGGAAGAGTCCTTTCCAGACCCATCACGATCCTCCTGGGCCAAGGGGTCCAGGGGATGGGGCGGGGCCTCCATTCGATCCGTCTTCCGTCCGTCCGTCCATCCACAAGATCTTGAACATCCATGTAGGATTCTGGATGGTAGCAGTTTTCCAGGATCCTCCAAATCCTTGTAAGTCCTCTCCTGGCAGATTCGACCCCTAGGTCGTACCGCGCAGCACAGGGCACTAGATTCAGTCCCTCGGGACGAGGGTTCCTGAAAAAGACCAGGAAAAAGAAGAACAGAATCACTATGGTGTGCACCAGCCAGAAACCAGCACCACCTTGTCACTCTAACAGACTTGCAAAAGGCGGGGTAGGGAGAGAAAGTCATAGGATGGCTACCATCCCTCCCACCCCCACCCCACACGCCAAGCCCCAGACCATCGTCATCCCTGCTCCCCCTCCCCTCCCCTTTCCTCTCCCTTCCCCCTCCCCCTCCCCCTCCCCTCCATCGACGCCCGCCTCCCGCTTGTACCCCACTCCTCTGAACCCAGCACCACCCACCCCAGCCTGGACGGGCTCGGCTCAGATCGGCTCGGCTCGGCTCGGCTCGGCCCGGCCCGGCCCGGCCCGGCCCGTCCGTCCGGTCGACTTCTTCGCAGGGTCTAAAATAGCGCCCGGCCGACAGGCAGGTGGCACATGGCACATGGCAGGGGAGCGAGCGGGACGGTTCGGGATCTCTGGGTGGCAGGGACACGCGGCCGGACAACCAGGAGCATGGACGGCCTGGCGTGCGTTTCTCCGCTCGGGGGGGCCTCGACCAGAGACCGTGGTACGGGGAACGGGGACACACACACACCACACACACACCACACACACACACCACACACACCACACAGACACAGACACACAGACACACAGACACACAGACACACACACACACACACACACAGACACACCCACCCACCCCTTCACCCCCACCCCCAAACCTCTGACAGCTTTCGTTTGTTTTCGGCCGACCGTCCCTCGATGAGGTACGAGTGCCTTGGCTGGGGCTGGGGGGGGGGTGGAGTTCCTCCCTCCACAACGACCCCACACGGGCTCTGTTCTGGTCACCCGAGTCCTCTTCCAAGTCAGACCACAGGCCTCCATCACCCGGCGCGAGCACTCGGGGAAACAGTCACCATCCTCATCGCTCCGCTCCACCTCTACACGTGAAGAACTGTTCCCAGCCCACGCCACTCCACCCCACCCCACGCCCCGATGCCACCCACCGCAGTGGAGAGAAACGAGACGAATCCACAGACGTGCATCAATCCGATGAAGAAAACGACGGCCCTATTCCAAGGAAGCATAGATATCTAGGTAGGAGATTCATCGAGTACTATGGAGGCGGTGGGAAAGGGGGGGGTTGCGGTGGGGAGGGTCTAGAGATCAGGCAGTACAGCCCATGCTTAGCATGCAAAAAATAAAGGTCCAGGGTTCAATCCCCAGCACCTACTCTTCAAAAATAACCCGAGAAGAAGCAAGACGGCGGAGTAGAAGGACGCTCGTAGCTCACCCTCTCCCACAAATACACCAAAACTCACATCGACGGACCCACTCGGCCAATCAGACCACCTGCGGAACTCCGACAGAACACCGCCCTCTTCGAAAGACAAAGACGCCCAAAATCTGGTAGGAGAAAAGGAGAAAAGAAAGAGTCAAAAGCAAAACAGTGCGGGAGGGACCGGCAGAGGAGGAATAGGGCTCGTTCGCCAGACCTCCCCGTCTCCAACGGAGAGGCCGACGGGACGGTGGGGGAGCCTCCGAGTCTCAGATCTGCCCGGAGCGCCCCTTGACCGACCTATCCAAGTGAAACGGGCACAGAGGGTCCCCGCGACACCCAGCCCGAGTCGCAGGCCGGCAGCCGGGGGCCGGGACAGGCCGCACGAGCCGGGCAGAGGACCGTGGCGGCGGCACCACGCGCCGTGGCCGGGAGGGGATACAGAGCAGAACAACCCGCCCCCCCAACCCGTCCATTACGGGGAAAGAAAGGCAAAGCAACACGGCCGGTGTGCCCTGGGGAGAGGGGCGCCGTAGCCTCCATCTCCTCAGACCCGCGGCGCCATCACCGGCCCTTCTCGCGAGAAGAGAGGCGGGGCGCAGCCACAGCCGCCATAGCCCCTGGCGCGCGGCGCGCAGCGCGCGGGCGGGGGCGGGAGCGGGGGCGGGGCCGAGACTCGAATCCGCACCCGGGGGCTCTGCAACCTCCTAGGCAGGACTGAGACTCGTTTTCAGCCTGAGGCAGATATTATATATCTGCCCCGGTACCTCAGAGAACTCGCGCCACCAAGACTAAGAAGGAGCCGAGTTTTGGAATGCAGCAGGGGCGGGGCGGTTCCACCGTCTTCCCCGAGCCCACCTACGGAGAGGAGCGCCGACCCGAGGCGGAGCACACAGCCGCACAGAGCAGCGGAGCGACCGGCGCCGGGAGAGGGCAGGCGGCCAGCCACCCTCCCTCCTTCCCGGCAGGAACGCAGCATCCGACCGCGGTGCCAGGAGGGGGCGCGATCTACTTGCCCACAGGCACCGAGGGCAGCACAGACGAGGGCGCCGACAGAGGGCCCGCGGAAACAGCAAGCTGAGTTCACGAAACAGGGCGACGACAGAAAGACTTCTCGGTGAAACCGTTAAGAGCGCACCGTCTCCAGGAGAACACATCCTTTTTTTTTTTTTTTTTTCCTCTTTTTTTTTTTCTTTTCCTTTTTCTTTTTTAATCTCTTTTACATCGGTTTTACCTTCTGTTACCTTTTTAACCTTTACTTTTGAACAGTCGTATACGTTTACGGTTTTAATCCCTTTTAAATGTTTCATTTCAAGTCTTTTCATTATTATTATTTTTAAACATCCACCCCCTTCCCTTTTTCATTCTCTTGGTTTTGATCTCCTGTTACTGGTTATTCACAGGTTTCAAATATTGTTTCTCGATTTTTTTCCTCCTTTTTATTAAGGTTATTAAAAGACGTCTCAACTCGATCGCTATTCTGCTTCCACTTACTCTTCTATTCATGATTACACACTGTCTTCAAACCTTTTCTTTCTCCCGTCTTTTAAAATCCTCTGTTTTATCTTTTGTTAAAATCTGTTCTATTTCCGATTACCTTTTAAAAATTTACTTTTGAAACAATTGTATATTATTTTCTGATCTTTTCTATTTGTTTTTAAAGGCTTTTAGAAGACGTCTCAGCTCAATTGCTATTCTGCTTCAACTTGCTCTTCTATTATTGATCGTACACTGTTTTCAAACCTTTTTTTCTCCATTCTTTTAACATCCTGCCCCCACCCCCTCTCTCCCTCTCCCCCTCTGTCTCTGTCTCTGTCTCTCTCTCTCTCCCCCTATCCCCCTCTCTCTTTTAAAGTTTTATGCCTGCCTAGGCTTTCGATAAATACATAAACTCCTTAAGGACACCAATAGATAACTGATACTCCTTAAGCCACAGTGCCAGAGAGATAGGAGCATTATGAAGAAGCAGAGGAACCACTCCCAATTAAAAGAGCCAGAGAAATTCCCTGAAAGCACGATCCATGAAATAGACGTGGATGGCCTGCTCGATCAAGATTTCCAAAAAGGAGTGATCCAAGTCCTGAAGGAACTCCAAGAGATAGTGTTGAGAGATATACTATACGTCAAAAACGAAATCGAAGCTATAAAGAAGAGTCAAGGAGAACTGGTCCACTCATTGGCTGAAATGAGAACTGGTCTAAAGGCTGTCCAAAGCAGGCTAGATCACGCAGAGGAACGAATAAGTGGCCTAGAAGGCAGGACAACAGAAAGAACCCAATCAGAACAGCTGAGAGAAAAACCAATAAAGAACAACGAAAACCATCTTAGGGACCTAAGGGACCCTCGAAAGCGTGCCCATCTACGCACAATAGGGGTTCCAGAAGGGGAAGAAAGAACCAAGGGGACCGAAAAGATATTCGAAGAAAGCATGACTGAAAATTTCCCAAATCTAAAGAAGGAATCAGATATCCAAGTCCAGGAGGCTCAGAGGGTACCCAACAGAAAGAACTCAAACAGGCCCACACCAAGACATAGGCTAATCAAGATGGCCAGAGTCAAGGATAAAGCAATGATCCTAAACGCCTTTAGGCAAGAGAAAAACAGAGTGAGTTTCAAGGGAACCCCCATAAGGCTCTCAGCGGATTTCTCTACACAAACACTACAGGCCAGAAGGAGTGGCAAGATCTATTGAAATTCTTGAATGAAAAACAAAACAAAACAAAACAAAACAGACAAAAAGAAGCAGCCTAGGATACTCTATCCAGCAAAGCTATCCTTTAGAATAGAAGGGGAGGTAAAGAACTTCACAGACAAGCAAAAACGAAAAGAGTTTAGCAACACTGAACCCATGCTAAAGAAACATCAACAGGTCTACTCTAAATAGAGAAGAAGGAGGATGGTAAAAAATGAGACCACTCATCACGAAAGGTGATCACTACCATTCATTCCAAACGGAATAAACACAAAATTGTAAAAAGAAGACATCTAAACCATTAAGAGTGGCAGAGGGAAGCAAGAAAATAATAGAGACTTTTTTTTTCCCCCCTTCTC
>NC_133539.1:147914548-147944548 GCF_048773025.1 Camelus bactrianus
AGCCGGTAAGCGGGAGAGGAGGGCCGTGGAGCCACCGCCAGGGGCCCGCGCCGGAAACCCAGACGCGAGTCGGCCGCCGGGGTGCGACACGGGGTCTCACCGCCACGGGCCCTCCGGCACAGGGGCGGCCCCGCGGCACCCAAGGCGCGCCGACTGGCCCTCTCCTCGGCACCCTCACGGGGGGCCCAACGGCCACCCTCGCCCGACACCGCAGGGCCTCAGGACGGCCCACCGCAAGGCTCTCCCGCCGCACGGGCCGGCGCTGCCCCGCCCCGCCCCGACGCGCACCCAAACAAACGTTCGCGCCGTGCCGAAGCACCCCACCTCCCCCCGTCGGGTCCGACGACGCTTCACCCGGGGCCGCCTCCAGGGGAGGGACAGCACCCCACAACGCGGTGAGGCCACGTTCTGGTCCCAGGACGGGGGGGGGTCGGCGGGGGAAAGGCTCGGCGCGGGCGGCCATCGGTCCTGGCAGGGCAGGGGAGGGCCGGCGGCGGCGACGAGGAGGGGCCGCTCGCGCGCAAGAGCGACGGCCGGCAGGGGTCGTGGGTGCGGGCGGGCACCAACCCAGGGAAGGGGAAATCTCGAGACACGACCGGGCCGCCGGGGAAACCACCGCGGGATCCCACCACCCCCACACGTGGGGGCGGCCCCGCGACGCCCAGGACGCCGGCCGGCCTCAGCCAACCCTCGGCGGTTCCTCCCACACCCCGGCCCCGCTCGCCGCCGGGACTCGCGCGCAGCAGGCTAAACACCCCCATTCCAGAGGGTAGCCCCTTCCACTCGCTCACTCGTCCGTCTGCGTCTCGTCTGTCCGTCCACCACCGCCACCCAGCTTCGTCTGGCTCGCCCCCAGGCCTCGCGGCCCGGGGAAACGCTGCCGAGCGAGGCGGCCCGACCCGTGGCCCACGCACCGCCACCGGTGGCTGCGTCTCGGGACCGGAACAGGTGGGGTGGCTCCTCGCGGCGCGGAGACTGGTGGGGGGGGCCCAAGTCGGGGTGGACCGCCTTCCCCCTCCCCCCACGGCACGCGCCGGGGAGGCCAAGCCCGCGCACACGCACGCGCGCGCTCGCACGGCCCCGCGCCAGACGCCGGGCCCGGCCCGGCGGAACCCTCCCCCGACTCGGAGGGGGGAGGCGCGGGCCACAGCAGGCCAAGAACAGCACTCGGCCCCACCGCGGGGCCAGCGCAGCCCACACGCCAAAGCGACGGGGCCCTGCCCACACGCCGCGGCAGTCGCTCCCCGTGGAGAGTGACTGCACGCTCTGGATGGAGGAGCGGCGGCTGGGGGGTCCGGTGCCCCCAAGGCTCCCCTCTCAGATCGCTAGAGAAGGCTTTCTCACCGAGGGCGCATCGCCCCCCACCCAGCGTGCCCCGTTCAGGCCTACGGAAGCCCTCCGACGTGTACGCCAGCGCTCGGCTGGGCAGGAGGGGTCTGCGGTAGGGGTAAGCAGCGGGCCAAGAAGCGAGCGCTCGCGGTCGGGACCGGGGAGAACCCGTGCGTGCCACCTCGCGAGGAGACGCACCCAAGACCGCGTGGGGACGGGACAGACGCCCGCCCCCCACCGGCACATCACCCGGCCCCACCACGATCGCTCCCACGCCCGGGCGCGAACCCCGCTGAGGGGGACCCACCCGGCGTGCGCCCGGCCACGTCAGTCCCCCCCCCGGTACAGGGTGAGGACTGACGTTCAGGAGGCGGCCCCGGCCCCACCGAGGGTGGGGAGCGGCCACGCCTCGCTTACCGTCTCGACCCCTCCCCCACGCCTCAAGAGAGGCGCTCGGGAGACACGACCACCGCAGGGGTTACCCGAGAGGACTCGCTGGGGACGGGAAGCGATGCCGCCGCTCGGCCTCGGGCACCTGAGGGACAACCTGGAGCGCTCCAGGGGCACCGCAGAGGACCAAGGCGAGACACGCTCACACCCCGACGAGGGGGTACGTGGCGTGGCGGCGGGGCAGCCCTCCCCCGCCGCGGGGGAGGGCCGCTCGCGAGACAGGACGCCGAGCAGGCGAGGAGGCGAGAGTGTCTGCCGCGTCACAAGACCCCGGCCCCGCCGACACCACAAGGCACGGGAGACCGAGGTCGGGCCGGAGTCCGCACCCCTGCCTTCCCCCCGCCACCCACGGGCGGCAGAGGAGAGGCGAGGGGCCCGCAGGCAGAACGAGAAGAGAAGCCACGTTCGCCATGAACGTCCCCGTCCCTCGTCTGGCGCGGCTTAGGCCCGGCCCGGGGGAGCATGACTTCACCACATCGATCAGGTGAGTGAGTGAGCGAGCGAGCGAGCCAGCCATGTGGGGCAGGGAGGCCCCAGAGGGGAGGGCCCGGCGAGGACAACCACCAGAGGGGCCTGCTTCAGCCTCGCCAGGCGCCACCCACTCCTCAGTCCTCTCCAAGGAGAGCGGCCAACGACCCCAGGCGGGGAATGCCTGACACGCGGCACGGAGCCTACGGGGGTGGGGTCGTGCCGGCCACCACCGGGTGCCTGCGGCGGGGAGCGCACGGGGTAAAAGACCCACGCCGCCACCTCACCCCACCGCCCTCGGGCCACCAGAGACCGGAGGTGGCACCACGGGCCACGTCAGCCGGACGCACACACGAGAGCCGGCGCGCAGGCCCGGGCGGGCGGCTCAAGTGTCAGAAGCGGAGTCGGCTACCAGGCCAGGGCTCACGCAGAGAGAAGCCCAGAGCCCCGCACGCGTCCGGAGACCCAACACTCGGTGACAGACACCGAGGAAGACCGTGTCAGCACCTATCTGCTGGCAGAAAATGCCCAACACGACAGGAAAAATGACAGCGCCCAGAAACGGGGCGGGTCCACGATTTGCAAGGGGGGACCCCGGGACCTCGGTCCGGCCACCTGCCCCCAGCCCTACCCCCATAAATGGCAGCCCCGAAGCTCTCGGGGGCCATCTGATCGACCGGGGTGGGGGGGTTGGTAGGGGGAGGGGAGAGGGGAGAGGGGAGGGGGATTAGGAGGAGGCTTAGGAGGAGAAGTGGGAATGGGAATGGGAATGGGAATGGGAATGGGAAGGGACGAGAGGGAGACGGGATCAGGCCGGGGACGCCCTGCCCTTTTCTCGCCCGCGTGGCCGGGGACTCGGGGAGATGCCACAGAGGCGCCTCCGACGAGAGGGCCCCCCACGAGGGACCTCTCCCGAGCACCGGGCCCCGGGCCGGGGAAAGCCTGCCTCCCCCACATCCCTCGCAGGACGCCCCCGTGCCGGTCCCCGAGTCCGGATGAAGTCTCGGTCCCTCCAACGCCACCGGAACCCACGCGGGCAGGCTTAAGGGGCGGGGGGCACCCCCTCCCAGGCCTCCCGCGCCAACAGGGGCCGGCCCAGCCACGTCTCCGGATCCATCGGGACTCAGAAAACATTTCATCCAAGGAGGCGCCTCCGACGACCGGGAACCCCAGCGCGCCCGTCCCCGGCCTCACCGCACTGGGCCCGGGCCGCTCCTCGCCTCACGAGCAGTCGTCCAAGGGACGCAGACGAGGGCCTGACCACCTAGCCGCCGGCGGCCCGGGCGCGGGACACTCTCTCCCTTTCCCCCGCGGCGGCAAGGCGCAGGCCGTGTCCGATTGGCTCGGGTCGGTCTCCGCGGCTGGAGGGGCACAGGCGGATGCTGGTCGACCAGGCCAGGCCACACGGCTTCCCCCGGCACACGAGATCCCGGGAGCGCGGCGACAGTCACCCCCTCATCATCCTGCGAGTCCAATCTGCGCCGAGAGCAGGACGCGCCCGCGGCTCAGCGCCACGGGGACTGTCACCGCCGGTGTCGCCAGCCTCCCCGAAGTCTGCCTCGGGCCCCGCCGCCGAGCCCCATCCCTTGCCGAGGTCGCCGACGCTCGGGAGAAGAGGGACAATCTCAGAGCGGCAGCCAGATGGCGCCCGACAACCGTCGCCAACGTCCCCGGAACCGATCCCGACCGCCGCCGGCCGCCCAAACGCCCGAGCTCGTCCCGGACTGAGGCGCCGGGCGGCCCCGTGGCGTCCGCCTCGGAGCCCGCTCACCCTCGTCACGGCACGGCACGGCACGGCACGGCACGACACGAGGCGACACGACGCGACGCGGCGCGACGCGACCCCGGCAACAGATCAGGGCGGGGAGGACGGAGGGAGCCGGGGTTTGGCAAGACACGGCCGGCCGGGCGGCTGCCGCGAAGGGGACGCGCTCCCCACGCGATTCCCCGGGCGGGGGAGATCACACGGACACGCCGGCGGGGCCGGGGCCGACGCCGCGGGTGGCCCAGAGCGACCAGGACGAGATCCCGGGTTCCCGGGTGGGAGGTTGGGAAGGGGAGGAGGGGAAGAGGGAGGGAAGGCGGGGGCTGGCAAACCGAAACCAGGCGAGCGCTCAGAGAACAACGCAGGAATCGGCTTTGGAGTCCGTCCTCTCGAATGCGGGAGGTCTTTCGAAAGCAGACAGGCAAAGCCCAGAAGCTAGAAAAGAAAGGATGAAGACCGCGAACCCCATCGAAGCGGAAAGAAAAATCGATCTCGGCACAGATCGCGACAAAGCCCAAAGACAACAAACGGGCGCCTGGGGAAAACGCACTCGCGGTCGGTCGTGAGAACACGGACGTCAGCACGGCTGACCACAACCGCAGGAAGGAGGAGGGAAAACAAAAAAATGCGGGCGGGGGTTCGGGGGGGCGAGTCGATAGCCACCCGCTCGGTAAATCGAGGTTCAGTGCATCTACACAGAGCAACACTGTGCATGCGCATCCGCGTGTCTGGGTGTGCGTGTGTGTGTCGGTGCGTGTGTTTGACACAGTCAACGTGGACAAGGAAACTGTAGCCCCATCCGAAAAAAAAAAAAAGAAAGAAAAGAAAGAAAGAAAAGAAAGAAAGAAAAGAAAGAAAGGAAAGAAAGAAAGGAAAGAAAGAAAGGAAGAGAGGAAGAGAGGAAGAGAGGAAGAGAGGAAGAGAGGAAGAGAGGAAGAGAGGAAGAGAGGAAGAGAGGAAGAGAGAAAGAGAGAAAGAGAGAAAGAGAGAAAGAAAGAAAGAAAGAAAAGAAAGAAAGAAAGAAAGAAAGAAAGAAAGAAAGAAAGAAAGAAAGAAAGAAAGAAAGAAAGAAAGAAAGAAAGAAAGAAAACATGAAAACAAACGACAAAACCCACCACCAAAGGGAAATCAAGTTGTAGAACTACTCTGGGGTTTAAAAACAAAAACAAAAACACCGTAGAAAAAGCACAACCGCAGCCCATCAGGGGTTCCTCTCCTCAACAGTCCAAGAACTCGGTCAACTCCACCTCCTAGAAGCCAGAAAACCAGGGATGAAACACGCGCAGGAGACCCAAACGGACGTTTTCAGTTTAAAAGAAAAAAAAAATAATTTTTTTCCTCCCCCAAATGGGGGAGGGGGCGAGGGGGAGGATGGAGCGTAGAACTCAGCGGCAGAGTGCCTGCCCAGCACGCGCAAGGTCCAGGGTTCGATCTTCAGGACTTCCGTTCAAGTCAATAAGGAAGTCGGTAAGTCAGGCAATCACTAAGTCAGGCAACAAACCAGCAAAAGAAACGAATTACCTCCCCTCCCCGAATAAACAAACAACCACCGAAAGCAACAACAGCAGCAAGAACCAAAAAAAAAAAAAAAAAAAAAAAAAAAAAAAAAAGGCCTAAATAAATAAATAAATGTAAGTAAGTAAATAAATAAATAAATAAGTAAACAAACAAACACAATTTTAAAAAGGGGAAAACGCACGCATTTCCGTTTCTAAGAGATATCCGGACAGGCCCAGAACCTGGAATCTCGACAGCAAGTTCCAAAAACAAGCAGAAAGTGCCTGCTCCTGACGGAACACGTGATAGAGACCACCGTTCGAGATGGGGCCGGGTGGGCGGGCTGGCGGGCGGACACAGAGCTCTCGACTCATACCTGACAGAATCCGCTCTCCGACAGAAGACAGAAGGCAACACGGAACAGGGGTTGGTGGTGGGGGCGAGGGGGAGAGGGCGAAACGGAGGTGGAGGAAAGCCATTAGGGAAAACAGGACAGAAGTCCCTCAAAACATTCCACAGAAAACTCCTGGAAGACCCGGCAGTTCCACTACGGGCCCGCGGATGGACGAATGGACAGTGCCACGTGGTCTGGAGAGACCTACACCTAGAGGGGATGATGTTAACTAAGTGACTTAAGTCCGAGAGGGATGTTGTCACTTCGAGGCAGAATCCCCAAGACAATACGCAGGAACACATGCAAGGAAGCTGAAACAGGCTCATGGATACCAAGAAGGAACAATGAGTGCAATGGGTGAGGGAGAGGAAAAAGTACAAGCTTCCAGTTAACTCCAATTAATAAATACACAAATTACGGGAGGTCATGGACAGCAGGGCGAGTAGAGTCAATCCATACTATTGTCATGACGCTGTCCGGTGACGGATCCGTAACCAGACTCACCACGGTGATCATCGTGGAACATGGAAGAATCCCGAATCGCTATGTTGGACACGTGAAAACGGACATCCCATTGTCAGGTCAATTATGAGAGAGAGTAGGAGAGAGAGAGACAGAGAGAGAGAGAGAGAGAGAGAGAAAATTCTCACTGTCTTACCGGGAAAAAAAAAAAAAAAAAAAAGAGTTCAGTGAGATAAAGAGTGGATGTAGGTGAGGGCAATAGGTGGAGGAGATGGAAACCACGACGGCGACACATGTGCGGCATCCCACACGGTGGCAGTGCAGTGTGATCCTATGCATGCTCAGCTGTCTCCTAGCCACCTCCAAGTTGACATCCAGGGTCATCCTTTTAGGTTTCGTGGCTGCACTTTCGTCTGTCTCGGGCAATACTCTCCCTTGATTTTCCATGGGGGAAGGGAGGTGGGGTGGCCGGGCGGGCCACACCACGACACACCGCGTCGCGCGTGACCTGGAAAACAGATACACACCCGCCCACCACCCACGGGCTCCGAAATCGGTCACTGGTCACGACGCACACTTCGTCGGTCCCTTACGGAGCGATGGCGGACCAAACAGGCAGCGGCCAACTTTGTCGTGCACACAATGACGGTTCGTCCCTTGTGGAAACAAACTGATGACGAGACAGCGTGGTCAGGGGGCGGGTGTCCTTTCAGGAAGACAGAGTCATTGAAAGTCCCGCACACGGGAACTGTGCCAAGGGAGATCTCCATCACCCTACCCAACCCTGATCCAAATTCTCGTTCGGGCAGCTAAGGGTCAAGGTCAAAGTTTCTTTCTTCCCGGGGCAGGGGTCCTTTTGGGCCTCGATGGTTGTTCAACTGGAGAGATCGCCCTTGGGCTGCATATACACTTCGGGGTGGTCCATAGGGTTCCACGACAGTCCCGCCACCAGGCAGGTGGTTCCACCTGATGAAACCGGTCTGGTCTTTCGTTCCAGGAAGACAAAGGTCCGTGGCTGAAGCCAACGAGAAACCCAGGGTGTGAGTCCGGAGCGCCACCAGTCAGGAAGATGTCTAGGCGTCGGGCTCGAAGAGGCTCGGGTGGCCTGAAAAACGCATGCGGGTTCAGGTCCACTTTCTGAGTGGCCTCCACAGCAACGGGCAGGAGGAGGGTCTCGAGAGGGGACACGGCAGTGACCTCTCTCCAGCAGATGTCCAGCTGCTCAGCCCGGCTCGGCGGGGCTTCAGGGAAAGGGCGGCTTTGGTTCTCGAGGATGCCAAGTCCAAAGCGGGAGAACCATGGGCAACGGGAGTCGGAAGAGCGTTGGCCAACCATCGGAGAAAACTCGAAGCACGCGTGACGTGGCCCAGCGTATCAGTGGAAGGCGGGGCGGGGCGGGGAGGGGAGGGGGAGGGTGGCGGGAAGCACGCAAAGATGATGACACAGAACCGCATTCTCATCTCTATCACGCTGTACGAGAGTTTCCACTGAGACATGCTCCCCTTCCCCTGGTCTCTCCAAGGACGCGCATTTCTACCAAAAAATCACCCCCATTCAGACTTGTCGGCTGGCCAGATCAGCATACTTCCACGAAATTCGGCCTGAAGAGGGACAGACGTCCACGAAGCATAGCCATCGCCCCTAGAGGCTCTCGGACACCCGCTCTGCTGGAACGTTTCCTAAGGACGGCAGACGAAGACGGTCTCCACATGCTTTCCAGGAGACGTTCCTCAGAACGAGACCGTGACTGTTCCGAAGCCCGAATCGGTCACAGCAAATGTTCACGAGGAAGTCACGGTGAACCATCTGGGACACCAGTCTTTCCCAACCGGTCCACGTAGGGACACGATTTGGTCCTAGCCAGAAACAGACACTTTCTCCTCACAGCATCCTTTTATTTTAATTTAACTTAATTTATTTTATTTTATTTTATTTTATTTTATTTTATTTTATTTTATTTTATTCTGTTTCATTTTGTTTTGTTTTATTGTATTGTATTGTATTGTATTGTATTGTATGTTTACATATGTACGTATGTAAGTAAGTATGTATGTATTCCGGTCTGTCTGTCTGTCTGTAGGTCCATCCATCCTCCGAAGGTATACCAGTCATGTCGGCCAACACACTGACAGATCTCGAGTCTTTTCTGTCAGAAAGATATTAAAGCACGTCCCCTTCGACTCATGGAGCCAGGAACGAACGCTTCCGTATCTCATCTTCTTTGGAAACGATCTAAACATTCCAGGGACGTCGCCAGATGCTTCAGTTGCAAGGGACCAAAAACTACGTGGAGGAGGCACCAATTTTTCAGAGATGGACCGCCTCCCACACACACACACACACACTACCCCCTCGGACTGCTTGGGGTGTGAACACTTCCTGAGACTTGAGACCGAGCCAACCATCGCTCCCAGACTCTTTTTTTTTTTTTTTTTTTTTTTCCTGGCTGACACGTTTCATGACAGAGATAACCCACAGGAACTTAATGGATTCGGGGTAAACCTAGGGAGGCGAAAAGTTTCACCTCGAATGCTGCTCGTCACAATCAAGACATGGCTCTTTTCACGAGACCGATCCCTTGACATTTGCTTTTCTGGATGAAAGGATCTGTCCTAGATCATGTCAACCTGAAGGAAAACATTTGGGTTCCTTCCTGTTCGCATTCCCTGCCTGCATGTTCCCTTGAAAACCAGTTCCATAGAGCTCTTTCATGAATGAACTCTGGCAAGTGTATGTGGAGGAAGAAACATGCCAGGCCTACAAGCCGGGGACATACACAAGTGCCTACATGCATACATGCATACATGGGACCGAGCCCTTTCCAGATCCTTGGACGGCAGTACCATAGAAATGAGGATGGCTTCCACAAGACTCTCAGGCAAGCCAAGCTCTTTTGCGAAAGCGATAGCTTGTGCACAAAGGAGAAGGTGGCATGAGGGGAGAGGGAGGGGGAGTGCCAGCTCCCTGAGCAGCAGGGGCCATGCTTTTCTACCTAAAGGAAGGGCTTTGTCTCAGGATCACTGATCACTTCCACAAATCATCCGATATCTTGGATCGGCCGCAGGCGGCTCCAGGGTGAAGAGCCATCGCCCCAGGCTCTGTGGGGAATAGAGAAGACTTCCGTGAGGGGAAAGAAACGCATGAGAATTTTCTGCAAGAAAGCTCAGGAACAGATAATGTAAACACGGAGAGTTGAGCTTCCTGTCTCGTGACAACTAGGTCTACTGGGTCATGTCACAGAGAGCAAGCGAATCCTTTATTCCCCTGAGCCTTTTTCTTTTTCTTTCTCTATCTTTCTTTGTTCTTTGTTCCCTTTAGAGTGTGTGTGTGTGTGTGTGTGTGTGTGTGTGTGTGTGTGTGTGTGTGTGTGTGTCTGTGTCTGTGTCTGTGTGTGTGTGTGTCTGTGTGTGTGTCTGTGTGTGTCTCTGAAACTCAGGTACTGCCCTGTCTCATACAGACGAGACCAGCAGATCGACATGACCAGAGATTTTGTAGCTTTCATTTAAAAACTATAGGTCACTCACGAGTCGGGTAGGACGGGTGCTGCGTCCAGCGCAGCTCGGGACCGTGTCTGAGGACGGGCGACGCAAGAATTAAGAAACAAAGAGACCAAGTAAAGAGCGAAAATGGGACCAGGGGACTCAAGGTCTCGTGGATCTAGAGTGCCAAAAGCCTGGTCGACATCCTGTTTATTGGGAGTATACGGCTCAGGGAAAAAAAAAAGAAATGCGATCAAAGAGGTGGGGCTTTAGATATTTCATGCCAGAAGCACGAAGTTCTGCTTGCTGGCTAACTGATTCATTTCAGGCCTATCCCTTCCAGGAACAATCACCCTCCTCGGGGGATGCAAAATTTCTAAGTGTATCCTGTGATTGCCTCTGGGACATCTCGAGATAGCAAATATTTCCCCGGGGTTAAACCACATGCTTTCCTGCCAGAACCAAGTTCTGTTAATGGATGATCTGGCTTCCCATGACCGTCCATTGTTTTACCCTAAGGAAATATCTGCCATCTGTTGCGCCCTCACGGTCAATCTCAGGATTGCCCCTCACACAATTTCTTGAGCATCATACATGTTATAGGTCATCGACTGTGTAAAACATGAAAACAAAGCAGGCGTGTGCATTTTTAAGCAAGTAAGTGTGAATGTAAGATTTTACGCTCATGGAAATGCTGGTGCAGCTTGGTTTCTAGTTGCTGGTTCTCCAGCAGCTTGTTTCCCAGCAGACGCGTAGGACACTAGAGAACCCACTCACTCAGAAAGAACCGATGGGACGGGTAAGGTTTTTCGGCTCAGAGGGTGAAAGCTTTTAAACTCTGTGTGGAAAAAAGACGTTTCAGGTGTATATTTCTCCTTAAGAAGGCTGCGAATTAGAGTTTCGACGAGGGAGACCACGCAGCAGTGTGTACGTTTAAAAAGGCCTCCGCGTGCCCCTCCCCACCCTTTTTTGTTTGTTTGTTTCTTCCATTCGGTTTCAGGTTCTACCTGATTCAGCCCCCTGGCCTCAGTCTCTGGCCACTGTGGGCTATGCAGACAGACGTTTCTGACGTTGTCGAGATGGACAAGATAAGGAGGGTTCCCCCCAGAGAACTGGGCCGCTGCTTCTATGAGATCAAAAAGCTGACCTACTCATCCAGTTCTATGTTTAGAAATTTGCTCCTTTCTGGGAAAGCGTAGAGCTCTGCGGTAGAGTGCGTGCTCAGCATGCACAAGGCCTTGGGCTCAGTCCCCAGTACCACCACTGAAAACGTATAATAAATCTAAATAATTAATTGAAACGTAGATAAAGACACCTAATGACCCGTCCCCCCTCCAAAAAGATAAAAACTTCTTGTTAAAAAATTTTTTTTTATTTTATTTTTTTATTTTTTTAGTTAAAAAGGCAGGAGGAGGACGAGGACGAGGACGAGGACGAGGAGGACGAGGATGAGGAGGAGAAATTAGCTTCTTTCCAACAAGGAGATTTCCAGGTCAAATGGAGAGCCAAATATTTCTATGTTCTAAAACTTCAGCTTTCCACGTATCCTGGCGTCAAAACGTCGGCACGGGTAAAGATTGTTCATCATTCTGTGACTATGCACTTCCTGCATTTTGGAGTGTTCATCTGTCCTTTCTCTTAGGAATAGATGATCATCAGAAATAGCAGTTCTGTTGATTAAACCCCCTTTTAACATATCGTTGTTTCCTGGTCACTAAAGTTACCTAATAATCACTTCACAGTCTATGGAAGTCAAATCATTGTGCTGTACACCCGAAACTGATAGAGGGCTGTATGTCAAACCTATGTCAATAAAACTGAAAAAAGAAAAGAAGAAGAAGAAAAGAAAAGTCTGCTTGCTCGGGGCATCCGGTAAAGGCCCTCTTTCTGAGCGCACAAGTCAACCTCGGGCCGATTCACCCTGTCCCTGAAGAAGGGCAAAAATCCTCCACTCTATCTCCCGTTAGGTCCCGGACACTAGCCAGAGTTCCTCCTCCCTCAACCCCCACCCCGTTCCTGCGTCACACTGTGTGGGCTCAGGCACACAACCTATCGCTTTCCTTTAGCGTGTGGAATGAATATCGCCCGAAGGGAATTTCCTTTGTTGTCGTTTAAATAAACTGACGTGTTAATAAGCGCTCTGGAGGGACACATTCCCTTTGACCTGATCAGCCATAGTGACATCCCATGACCCAGGAATGTACAATATCATGGATTGGAAAGGATCTTAGAATTCAGAAATCATGGTGACGTGGGTCTGATGACCTAGCTGGCTCCATACAAACCAAGAGATGAAGGTGCCCAACGTTTTCACTCGATGCTGCCTAAGTTCTTGACAGTCACTTTAAAAAAGGAAAAGGAAAATTTGCATGGCACGCTTAGTTTTGAGAATGCTATCTGACTGCATGGTGGAACGCAAGGAAAAGCCGTGACGCTCGCCCACGGTATCGAGAGAAACGCAGAACCGTGTTTCTGGTAGCTTTCTTCAACGCTGCGCAAAGGCGGGAGCGACCGCTACCTCACGCAGAGGAGGAGAGGACGGGTTTCTCGGCCCCGTCACGCAATGCCAGGCAGAAGAAGCCTTCTCCGATGAGACAGAAGCGTGTCAAAGCGCATCCCTGCGTCGAAGGCTTCGGTTTCCCGGGGAAGGGGGTCGAGCCGAGGGACCCAGGCCCCCACGTCAGTCAGTCTTTCACTGGATTCACTGGCCTCGCTGTTACTCCTCAGCGATGGCCCCTCAGATTGCTCTCGTGTGTCTTTACCTTCTGGCTTTAGGAAGGACTTTAAACTTCGGCTGAGGGGCGGGACACCCAGAAGGGTTCTTTCAGTTCACCCCATCTTAGGTATTGCCATATCCAACACGTTGGTTTTCATCCCATCGTGGACCTACCTACCGGAGAGTTTCGCGGCTTAAAAGTCCCCTGTGCTCCACCTATTCATCAACAACCCCCCGCCACAACACACACACACCCGCACACACACACACCCACACAGACAACCTTCACCACCACCACCCCCGACCCCACTCATCTTTTCACCCTCTCTGGGGCTTTTGCCCTTTTGAGAATGAATGTCATCCAGAGCCGGTACCCTACAGGATGCCACCTTTTCAGATTGGCTTCTTTCAGGGAGTCAGGGGCACGCAGAAACGGCCCCGCCTGTCTCCCACAGGTCTCTCGGCTCCACGGGTCCCTGGTTTCCTTTTTAGAGCCAAATCACATGCTGTGGCACGGACCTAGCCCGGGCTACGTGTCCCTTCACCTCTTGAAGGACGCGTCTGTCCCGGTCGCCTCCACGGTTCCGGCAGTGATGAAGCAAGCCCCTCCACACCCCCACCCCCACCCCGCCCACCGTCCAGGTCCGTCCGCGTTCAGGTTTCCGCGTGGACGGAGCCCCGAGGGCTAGGCCTCAGGGTGAGAGTGGTATGGCGGGTGGCAGGTGGCGCACTGAAGGGTCCCAAATCCGGAGGATGCCGGCAAGGAAGGTCGCCAGGTCAAAACCTTCCTTCCCTCCCTCCGTCTCCTTAGGGTGGATGGCTGGGCCCGTGAATTCAGAGAGGACACGAGACACATGCTGTGAGCCGAGATTTCCAAGCCAGGAGACCTGGTGGAGGGTAAAGAAACGAGTTGATTGGGGGGGGGGGCGGGGGCGATGGGGGGGGCTCTTAGGACTGCAGCCCAGGAGACACAGATGCAAGAAAGAAGCACTGGAAGTGTGTGTCATCAGACTACCCCACGGGGCAAGTGGAGAAGGGGAAACGAAAGAAAACACACCACAAGAGCAAGGCGGGAACTTTGAAACGACCAGGCTGCGGCTAGCAGCTGCTGGCAGATTTGTTTTTGAAACCGGTTGGTGGTGCCCTTGAGCTTGATACAGTTCTGACCACTCATGCCCCCCCTCCCCCCATTGATGCCGGTGTCGGGACCCAGGGGAGGCCACCCCAAACATGTATGTGCCTCCGTGGCACACGGATGGGTTAGAAATGAGAGTGACCGAAGAAGCCGAGGGGCCAGCAGACGCAAGAGGGACCCTCAGACGCTTCTTTCTGTCTCCCTGAAAGCGGGAAATCGATCACTTCCGTGGAGGGTGCCCTCCCTGCATCTGGACTTAGGAAAACACCCTGATCACCCACTGAGAGCCTTCAGGCCCCGGAAGCCTAGAGAAACCAACCAACCTCGTGACTTCTTTCAGGGGCTTCCCCCCCTCCCCAAAACCCAAACTCCGTCTCGATTCTTCACGGACGGGTCACCCAAAACCAAAGGCTCTCAGCCCGGCCCATTTCGCACAAAGGGCTGATTTCTTGTCCTAAAACGGAGAAAAGCTGCCTGCTTCGGGGACACATGAGTGCTTGAATGAAAGACAGTAGGTTCCCTGTCGCTCCTGCTCAACCATCCGTCTGGGGTCCATTTTTGGATCAGTCAAGCCCAGAGAACTCAAGATGTGTAGAGGGAGGGGACAACGTCCCCCTCCCTGAAACAGGACTATGTCTGCAACAAAGTTCCTCCCACTGGCCGTCCAGCTCCATTTTGGATGACTGAATCCTGGTTCACCTCATTTGGGTGTTTTGTTTTTGTTTCTGTTTTTGTTTTTGATTAATAGACTTTATTTCCTAGAGCAGTTTCAGGCTCACAGCAGAATTGAGCAGAAAATACAGAGAGTTCTCACATAGCCCTCCCCACCCACACATATATCCTCCACTCCCCTCAACATCTCTCATCGGTGTGGCCTATTTGGTAAAACTGATGATCCGACATGGACACGTTATTATCCATCAAAGTCCATAGTTTACAGGACGGTTCACTCTTGAGGTTGTACGTTCTATGGGTTTTGACAAATGTACAATGACATGTAGCCACCACTATGGTATCCTACAGAATAATTTCATCGCCTTAAAAATCCCTCACGCTGCATCTGTTCATTCCTCCTTCCCTCCCTCTCCCCAAACCCCTGGATACCATGATCTTTTGATTGTTTCTAGAGCTTTGCCTTTTCCAGGATGTCATTTGGTTGGAATTGTACAGTTGGTAACAATTTTCAGACCGGTTTCTTTGATTTAGTAAGATGTCTTTTAAGTTTCTTCCATGTCTTTCACGGCTTGATAGCTAATTTCCTTGTCTTTCGTTCTTTTTTATTTATTTATTTTTTTAAAATGTTTTTACTGCACATATATTTTTAATTTACATATATGTACTGTTCATTGTTTCCAGGAAGGTTTAGAGCTTTAGCTTTTTAAACTTACATACTTATCAAAGGAATAAAGCCAACCACAAAAGAAGAATGAATTCAAAAAGATACACACACCCTGCTATTAACAGCAACATCATTTATGATTGCCAAGATACGGAAGCATCCTAAGTGCACATCAATATTTGAATAGATAAAGAAGAGGGGACACACACACACACACACACACACACACACACACACACACACACACATACACACACGTAATGGAATACAATTCACCCATGAGAAAGAAGGATATTTTGCCATTTGTGGCCCTTCCTTTCCTTTTTTTTTTTCCCCCTCCACTTTAAAAACCAGAATTTTATAACTGGGATAAACACTTCCATTGAGTCAAAAACAGTAAAATGCCAAAAAATAAACTTAATCGAGGAGGTTATCTATACTCCAGAATCTGAAATGACACAAAGAAATGGAAAGATGCCTTGTGCTCTTGCATTGGAAGAATCAATACTATCAACATGGCCACACTATCCAAAGCAATCCGCAGGTTCCATGCAACCCCTGTCAAAATACTCACGACATTCCTCACAGAACTAGAACAAACAATTTCAAAATTTTTAAGGAACAACGGAAGACCCTAAACAGGCAAAGCAATCTTTCGAAGGTCTCCTCTCCCTCCCTCCCTCCCTCTCTCTCTCTCTCTCTTTCTCTCTCTCTCTCTCTCTCTCTCTCTCTCTCCCCCCCCCTCTCTCCCCCTCTCTCTCTCTCCCTCTCTCCCCCCCTCCCTTTCTCTGTCATCTTTTTGGTCTCTTTCCTTAGGATTTGATGACTTGAGACCATCCTTTATCATTCCTTGTAAAGCCGGCTTGATGGTGCTGAAATCTTGTAGCTTTTGTTTATCTGTGAAGCTTTTGATTTCTCCCTCAAATCTGAACGAGAGCCTTGCTGAATAGAGTATTCTTACCTGTCAGTTTTCCCCTTTCATCACTTTAAGTATGTTGTGCCACCCACTTCTGGCCTGTAGAGTTTCTGCTGAAAAATCAGCTGATAACCTTACGGGAGTTCCCTTGTATGTTATTTGTTGCTTTTCTCTCGTTCATTTTAATATTTTCTCCTTATCCTTAATTTTGGTCAATTTGATGACGATGTGCCTCGGTGTGTTCCCGTATGGTACTCTCTGCACTTCCACCTCATTTGGTTATTTAAAGGATCTTCAGTCTGTTCAATTCATAGGAGAGAACTTCCACGTGTATTTCTTCTCAGTTTTATGAAACAAAGAAGGACCCAGGAAACTGGCAAAACATAAATGCTTTTCTATTGGGTTGAGCAAAGACAGGCCCTGGCCGGGGACGGGGGGGGGGTGCTGGAGGGTCGGGGGGGCGGTGTAGAGAAGGATATAGATCATTGTTAGAGTGCCTGCTTAGCATGCATGATGCCCTGGGTTCAATCCCCAGAACCACCATTAAAATAAATAAATAACCTAATCAAACCCATCCCCCTCCTCCCCCCCCCCAAAAAAAAGAAGGAGAAAAGAGTGAGAGACAGAGACAGAGACAGACCATCGGGAAAAGTAGCTGCACTAATACTTCCAAGAAACAGGACAACATAAAGATAATGGAAGAAATGCTGGATAGTGAACAGCCACGGGTGGTTGGCACAGACCCATAGCTTCTGGACTCGCTAAAAAAAAAAAAAAAAAAAAAAAAAAAAGAATATGAGAATCATATGGATCAGGAGATTGGGTCTGAATTTTGTGCCGTTTGACTTGTGCCAGTTACAAAGGTCATGCATAAGGAAGATGACTGGCTACTTTATTGTCTGAAATGAGACACTTGAAAGTGAAAGGAGGTGCTATACAATCGTGCCTGGACTGGGATTTTTCTAAGGGAGCCCAAATCCTTTACAATATATATCATGTTTTCAAAAATGAATATCATTCCTGGACAAGATTTAAGCAATTTTTTTCTGTGTTATCAGTAAACATTTTTAAAAAATCAGTAAGAAAGGAAGAGGGAGAGAGAAAGAGAGAGAACAGGAGTAACTATACGCGCGCGCGCGTGCGTGCATGCATGTGTGTGTGTGTGTGTGTGTGTGTGTGTGTGTGCGCGCGTGTGCGCGCACGTGTGTTGAGGTGGGGGCCTAAAAGAGGGTGAGGATTCTTTTCATCGAGGTCTGTTTGTACAGAATTCTCTCCTTCTCCGCTTTACACTGTGAAGGAAAAGCCCAGCTGGGCTAACAAGCTAAGTCGCAAATCTAAGTGTAACAAGTGTCGGATTACTGATCTGAGTTCTGCTGGGCTAACTCGTAAATCTAAATTAATAAGTGCCGGTTTGCTGATTCCCTGTTCATATTTTGCTAGCCAGCTGGATTTTCAAAGAGACATATCTGGCCTTGAAATGTTGGTTTGCTGCCTCACTGCCTCTACTTTCGTGATAATGATGTTGCTAAAGCTATTGCGTGCCTATTGGCCGAATACCCCAAGCTGGTACTTAACCCTATAAAACCTCATGTGCACGTCTTGGAGGTGCTCAAGGCTTAGGAGCAGAAGCCCCTCTGAGCCCGCCGGCGTAATAAATCTGAGTACTCCAACCCTCCGAGTGGTGCTTGTTTCTTGGCTGGCCTGTCATTTCCATAACAGCACCGTTGACAATAAGAACGTCACTCTCGTTCCGGCATAAAGAAGACATCTGGGGAGGGTGGGGTGGGGGGGTGGGGTGTAGATCTATGTTATGTCCTGATTCCAGGAAGGAAAGGGGCAAGAGTCGGCGTGCCCTTCTTTCTGGGGTATCTGTCTGTTCGCTTTTGGTGTTCGGCTGGTTTGGTTATTTCAGCTTTCTGTTTGGTTCCTTTCACAGATCCAGTGGCTCAAAACAGCATTCTGATTTTCTTTTCTCCTGGGGTTTGGTTTTTGATAGGTAGAGGGACAGGGCCCACGCAGGGGTGGGGGTGGGGGGTCACTGTGCCGGAGAAAGGGAGGCGGCTGTGGTGAAATCATCGAGCAGAGGGGATTTCTACGAGAGGGACTCTCCGAAGTGAATGGGGTCCAAGGAGATCAGCAGGGTTTCTGTGTGCTCGTTTGGTTTTGTTCGTGCGTGTGTTTGTTTTTTCTGGACGAGGCCAAAGAACTCTTCAGGTGGAGGTGTGTGTCCAAAGGGTCTGACAGGATGGGAGGATGCGGGGCGAGTCAGTCCATGTGCCCAGAAAGAGAGAGAATCTGTCATAGCTGAGACTCAGGCCTTTTTCAGACCTAGGCCCAGAGAGCAGTTCGGCTCCGAGCATTCACGGAGAAGTTCGCCGCCACCTCAGTCCTGTCCCCCACCCCCGCCCTCCCCCACGCCTCAGCCCCCAGTGAAGGAGGAATCATGAAGTGGCCGCACTTAGGCTAAGCCAATTTTTGGCTTTATGCTTACTGCTTGCTTTTAGAACGATCAGCAAACTCGACTGACCAGACACCGCTCCCAGCTCCAGGCCCACTGTTAAAAACAGCTAAAGTTGTCGATTCTAACTGTTTGATTTGACCTTCCTCTGATCGTTCAACTTGACAATCATGTTTGGCGTCTGAGTCTTTCCCCAGGAAGGGAGTCACGGGAGGATAAGCTCAGGAGAACGACCAGCCCCCTCCCACCCCCCACCCCCCACCCCGAGTTCCTCCGTGGCGCTGGTGCCACCGGGTGAGTCTGACCAGATAAAGAAGGTCACGGGCTGATGACCTACTAGACCACCAGGAGGTCCCATGTTACCAGACACTCATCCAGATTTAGGAGGAAGTTTCATCAGAGACCCTTGTTGATCATGAGCACCTTTTGTGCTCCCGCCTGTTGTGATTCCCTTTCATGCTCCAACCTGTTCGTCCACAGAAGCATGAAACCCCAACCCCAAGACGGGTTCACAGTTTGGAGGGCACTAGCCTGCTGTGAGTCCCCTTTGCCCAGCAAAGCAATCAAGCTGCCTCTTTTCTTCTAAACTCTAAGACCCTGTCTCTGGGTTATTTGGCTCGTCAGGGACGGGGTGGGGGAGGGCGATCTTTCGGCAACACCCGCAGAAGTTTCCCTGAGTGGCAGGAACCAGCGTGGCCCTCAGGCCTCAGCCCCGCAGGCAGGCAGGCAGGCAGGCAGGCAGAGTTGGAGCGACCGTTGGTCCCGCCCCCGCCCGCGCACCACCCCCCCCCGCCCCCGCCGCTGCTTCCGCCGCCGCCGCCGCCGCCGCCGCCGCCGCCGCCGCCTCCCAGGCCTTCTCCACCGATCGGTCCCAAATCGACTGACTGTCTCCTGGAAGCGGGGGCGGGGACGTCAGGAGGATCCATTCGGCAGGGCCTCGTTCAATCGCTTCATTCAAATGCAGAAAGCTCTGTGCTCAGGTCAGAGCCTTTGACTTGGCCTCCGGCTCCTCTCTGTTGAACGGCTTTTGTTCTTTGGTTTCAATTTCCCCACCCTTAGGCCACCCCGTCCCAACTGCACGGAGGGAGGCGGGAGGGAGGGGGAGAATCTCGCCTGGTCTCAGGCCAAAGGAGTCCCCTCCTTTTCCTAATCTGGGTAAACCCCACTACACCGTTTGAGAATCATGGAAGGGCATGGAAGCAGACCTCTGACTTGATAGATTCCTCTGGGATGGGAGACTTTAAAAAAACAAAATTCTTTTTCCCCTGCTTCCAGGGAGGCAGAAAGGAGGGCCAGAGTGTTCCTCTTGCCTCGGGCAGTTCTTTGTTTGTTTCTTTCTTTCTTTTGTTAAATCATTTTTTTTTTCCTTTTTTTCTTCCAGTTTTATTGAGACAGAGTTGACATACAGCAGTGTATACTTTGGGGGGGGGGCGGGGAGAGGAATTCGATTTTATGTATTTATTTTTGACCGGAGGTACTGGGGATTAAACCCAGGACCTTGTGCTTGCTTGCTAAGCACACACTCTACCACTGACCTATACCCTCCCCCTTGGCCAGTTGTGAAGTCCCTTTCATTCAGCATAGTCCATCGGGCACATTTTGGGGCAGCCTACTCTGGACCCCAACATTTCCCTATTCTGTAACTTCCCTGGAAGTTTTACACATTAAAAGCTGGGCTGTTGACTGTGCGTGTGCGTCCATGCGTGCGTGGGTGCGTGCGTGCGTCTGAGCGTGCATGCGTGCGTGTGGTGTGGGGGCAGGAGGGAGGGAATAGTTTCCTAGAGGGCCTGCATTTCATGGACCCAGTTTCTTAGTTCTGAGAACAGGTCTGTTCAAGGAAACAGTTGTAGTATCTCGTCTCAGGAGGCGGTGGTGTCGATGGGCTTCTGAAGCTAGGCCTAGGGAGCAAGCAGTCAGGTATCGCCTAAGAGGCACTTGTGTGGAAAACCAAAGTACAGCACAAAGGTTAATCATTGGAGCAGATGAGAAACCAGATTCAGGGCCGGGAGTAGGGGGTCAGTCTGGTAGGAGATTTCCACACATCGGGGTCATCGAAACGGCTCGAGCAGTATGAAATGCCTCTGATGATGTCCTGGGGTGTTCGGCTCAACTCTCTGAGCGGCTCCTCCAAAAACAGGCCCTAGGATGGTTTCCACAGGAGCTGTTGTGGCCATTTCTCTGACGTTTACCTCCCGTTGCCCAGCTTCAGTCTGCAGGGCTTCAGGAGACGGAGCATTTTAGTACTCAATGATGCCAAGACAAAAGGGTGAGAGAAAATGGGAAACGTTCGTGGAGATGGTCCTAGGCAGATAGTGGAGGCAACTAGAAGACTTTCAGTCTCCGGGCCGACTTTCAGGTTGAGACAAAAACCCTAAGGCAAGCGCTTGCTGCCACAGCACATCGACTAACACGGGAACCATCCAGAGAAGATCAGCACGGCCCCTGAACGTGGACGACACACACACATACGTGAAGCGTTCCGTAGCTTTAGTGATGTCAGTCACCCAGAGAAAGACAGATATCCTATGCCATCACTTCTAGATGGGATCTGAAAGTAAGTCAAGACACCCATCCATACATAAATAACTCCATTTTAAAAAGACTCCAAGGAACCTATTTACAAACCAGAAACAGACTGGACTCACAGACATGGAAAAGAAACCGATGGTTAACACAGGGGACAGGGTAGGGTGGAGGAACGGGGGAGGGCAGAGGGATAAATCAGGAGTTTGGGATTAGCAGATATAAACCACCCTATACAAACTAGGTACACAAGTAGGTCCTACTGTCTAGCACAGGGAACTATGTTCAATAGCTTGTAATAACCTATCCTGAAAAAGTATACGTGTGTGTGTGTGTGTGTGTGTGTGTGTGTGTGTGTGTGTGTGTGTGTGTGAATAAGTGAATCACTATGCCGTACGTCATAAATGAACACAACATTGTAAGTCAACTATACTTCCATTGACAGAGAGTTCCTACAATAAACAGGCAGGCAGGCAGGCAGGCAGGCAGGCAGGCAGACAGACACAGACACAGACACAGACACAGACACAGACACACACACACACACACACACACACACACACACACACACACACACACACGCCCCACAGACACAGGGGAACCCTAAGGAAAACGAGTAGCACTAGTATCTCTTATCCATGCATGTCTATCCCAGTTTAATGGAAACCTAAGTTTTTGCCTCCAAGTCAATGATGCTAATAACTCTGCTGCCAAGAATAGAAAAATCCTCACGGAGGATTTCTGAATCCCAGAAGGGTCAGGGAGGGAGAAAAAGAGAAAGGGTTCCATTCTGCTGACAGAGGTATGATAGTTACCATGTGGGTGTCCGCCTCTAAAAGGAAAGGAAGGGGAAAAAACAAAAGTTTATTTTCCCTTGTATCTGAAAAGAAAAAAATTTAAAACTCAATCCTCTTGGAGACAAGAAGTCGTACACACCTCATGTCACTGATTCTCCTCCTCCACCTCCTCCTCCTCCTTCCTCTACTTCTTCTTCTAGTCTATACCTCCCATGGATTCTGACGACCTTGCCTGATGATGGCGGGTGATGGGGGCAGAGATCGATCCTTCTGAGAAGTAAGTTGGCAAGCGCTTTAGTGAAGCCTCGTAGGATTTACCCAGTGAAGCGAGTGCCTTCGTCCCTGGAGGCTGCGGAAAGTATGTCCCCAAGTCACATACGCATGTGTTTGTCTTTTGTTGTCGTTGTTGTTGTTGTTGTTGGTGGTGGTGGTGGTGGTGGTGGTGTGTGTGTGTTTGTTTGTTTGTTTATTTGTTTGTTTGTTTGTTTGT
Source organism: Camelus bactrianus (assembly GCF_048773025.1). Taxonomy (NCBI): domain Eukaryota; kingdom Metazoa; phylum Chordata; class Mammalia; order Artiodactyla; family Camelidae; genus Camelus; species Camelus bactrianus. Next base: position 147,936,767 of record NC_133539.1, read on the forward strand.
TTGTAGCAGTGTCCTGGCCATGCTGAGGGCATCAGGCTTGCAGCGGGGGAAGGAAGGCTTCAACCCCTTTGGAAGTCATACCTACCATCCCAAGAACGCCTGGATGACCCCTACTATGTGGCAGTTGAATGGGGGCCAGTTACTGGGGTTCAGCGGGTCCAGAGAGAGGAGGTCTGAGGCCTCTGGGGACAAAAAGTTTGTACGTATGTATGTATGTATGTATGGCCAGTTGACTGTTTTTGCGGTCCTATAGGAATCTTCCTGCCCCTGTCTATTGAACAATGGGAGTCATCTTCCAAGTGCCCTGACACCAGACACCACGGTGGGTGAAGGAATGCGGGTGGGGTGGGGTGGGGGTGGGTGGGGGAGGTCATCCAGGGAGCTGGGAGAAACCGAGCACGTCCGTGGGTCGGTGGGTCGGCCTGTCGGATGGTCGCCATGCTGGGTTTCCCCTAACCCAGGCCATTTGCCGAATGGACAGAACAGACTGGGGCCACGTGTGCCACCCACCCTCTTTCCGGAGGCTGTGGTCCACTGTGTTTGCATGAAAGTCAGTGAAGGAGGCATCTCCTCGGGACTCGGTTCCGTCCCTTTCACGAGAGCCTCCACTTTGGATGACAGCCAGCCAGCCAGCCAGCCCTCGATGCCAGGGCAGTAGACGACTGCCAGGAATATCCCATCCTTTCTGGAACCCTGAGTGTACCCACCTGTACAGACACAAGGCTGAAGAATACATGACGTTCCTTCCTAGTTGACAGCACTCCCCATGTCACTGAAACAGTGTCCAGTACGCTGACGTCATCTCCTCCCTCTCCCACACCCCCGCACGCGCACAAACACGCGCGCGCGCGCGCGCACACACACACACACACACACTCTGTCTGTCTGTCTGTCTGTCTGTCTTTCTGTCTGTCTGTCTGTCTTCTAAGGATGGAGAAGAGTTTGCTGAGCTATTTCGGGTGCCCTCTCATCCTAGTTCCTATCTCCAAGTTGGTTCAAAGTCCAAAAGGCGGTCAAGCACTTAATCAGATAGGTCCCTCGTAAAGAATGTCTCCCACATCACGACGACAGGCTTCTTAGGCCAGCCGAGAAGCTCCTTCAGTTCTGCACCCATCTTGGCTCTAAGTTGATATCAGTCTGTTACGGAAATGACAGGCCAGCCAAGAAACAAGCACCACTCTGAGGGTTGGAGTACTCAGATTTATTACGCCGGCGGGCTCAGAGGGGCTTCTGCTCCGAAGCTCTGAGCACCTCCAAGACGTGCACATGAGGTTTCATAGGGTTAATTACAAATATGGGTCTATTCGCCAATAAGACTCAAACAACAAAAAGCAAAGGATCAGTACACTGGAGCTTATCAATTTGGAACAGATCACGTTACTGACACTTGTTGAGCTTGGATTTACGAGTTAGCTTGTTAGCCCAGTAAACTGACACTAAACTTCAGATTTACGAGCTAGCCCAGCAGAACTTAGATCAGTAAACGGACACTTATCACACTTAGATTTGTGACTTTAGCTTGTTAGCCCAGCTGGGCTTTTCCTTTACAAGTCCTCCAGGATCCAAGAAAGCCACGTTGGAAAACAAGTGGTGATTCTGATGGGACAGGAGATCAGTCATTTGGGGGCGAAGGGTGGGGTAGGGAGACATACCAGCCTGTCTGTCTGTTTTCACCCAGTGTGGGAGCCGTCCCAAAGAGATAACTCGAGAAGAGAGAAACAGGGAGTTGACAAAGAACACGTGCAGTGGCGTGCCCTCCCCCCCACCCCAGGAGAAGGCCAAGCCAGAAGTCCCTCCGGATGGTGGGCTCCGGACTCCAGCTTCCAGGGGAAGCGATTTTTTTTTCCTCCCCATTTCAGGCCCGGAAGAAGAGGGAGAGGCAGAGTGTCCTTCTCGGGCATCCGCTGTTTCTGAAGCACGCTTGTTGCCAAAAGATCGGCCCCCGTCCCCGACGAGCCCAAGAATCCAGAGACAAGGTCTTGGAGCTTAGAAGCAAAGAGGCCATTTTATCACTCTGCCGGGCAAAGGGGATTCACAGCAGGCTAGCGTCTTCAAAACTGTGTACCCACCTTGGGGATGGAGTGGGTGGGGTGGTTCTAGAGCCATAGCTCAAACAATCGGGCATCGATCACCATCCACAGAATCGTTTTCTCATCAGAAGACTCAGAATGGTGTCACGATGCCTCCAGGTGACCCATTCTATAGAGGCTGGTGGTTAGATCTCGTTATCTCATAAGCACTCAAGGTGTGGCCTTCTTGGTCACTCAGGCTATTTTGTCAGGTCATTAGTCCCGTGACCGACCTTCTCCTCGGAGAAAGACTCAGAGACCCAGCATGATGATGACTTTCAATGAGTGAAATACAGTAGAAACAGTAAGATCGATAGCTTCCAGTTTCAACAACAGGCCTGGAACCGTGAGCAGCAACCAGTCAGTCAGGACAGTTGACCGTTTTCAGGGCGAGCATAAGAAACCGAATGACACCCCCCCCAGCAAATGAATGAGTGAATGAATGAATGAATGACCTAATGATCCTCCCCTCCCCCCCCCCGCCAAAAAAAGAAGAAGCAATCCGTTAGCCTAATTCCGGCCATTTTATTCATCCTCCTTCACCCTGAAGCCCCAGTCACCCACGTGCCACAGTGGTCTGTTTTCTGGTTTCCTCCACCACCCCACCCCCCACCAACCACCACCCCGCCAACATCCCCCCATGCCCAACCACAGCCCCAAGTGTGGGACTGGACGGGGGTGCAGGGGGCTGAGGGGGCGGCAATGGCGGCTTGAGGTGAGGGTGGGGAGTGTTCCGCCCAGATCGTATAGGAAGCTCAAACACAGCTGCAGTACGAGACAAGATGGTAGATTTCTGTGAGTCCTCCCTCCTCTTAAAATCCGTCCTAAGGAGGAGACAGACAGAAAGAGAAACATCACCCTCACTCCCAACGCCTCCTGCGCCCTCGATGCGCCCCAAAACAACAAGAAAAACAAAAACAAACACGACCACAAATAAGTCGCTATCCCTGGGGAAGAAGGATTCGATGGCATGGGGATATCATTCTAAAATTCATTCCCTCTTCATCACATTTCATGGAAACCGATTGCAATCTATGAGGCCCTGTGAAGGTAGGGGTTGGGGGGGTAGGGAGGAGGGAGGGAAGTGAAGGGGGGAGAGAGAGAGAGAGAGAGAGAGAGAGAGAGAGAGAGAGAGAGCGAGCAGAGGAGAGGAGGGATAAAAGGGGAGAGGACAGGAAAGGAGAGGAGGGAAAAGAGGGGAGGGGAGGGGAAATGAGAAGAGGCGAGGGGAGAGGAGAAGAGGGAGAGGAGAGGAGTGGAGGGGAGAAGAGAGGAGTGGAGGGGTGAGGGGGAAGTGGGGAGAACAGGGAAGAGGAGAGGAGGGGAGAGGAGAGGAAAGAGAGACAAGGGAGACAGACAGACACGCATGCGCGCGCGCGCGCGCGCACACACACAGAATAGCGAAATGGAGAGAGAGGCAGAGAGAGAGAGAGAGAGAGAGAGAGAGAGAGAGAGAGAGAGAGAGAGGCAGAGAGAGAGAGAGAGAGAGAGAGAGAGAGACAGACAGACAGACAGACAGACAGACAGACAGACATGGATCTAGGTCAGGGATACTACACATGGGTATTCTTCTGAGTGATTTTATGTGTTTTCTCAATCGCCACCTCTATGGAGATAAAAATCGCTCCCATAAGATGAAGGGAGTCCTTCTGCCACCGCCCGCGGCCCCGCCCACCAGCACCGCTTGTGTTTGTCAGGGATTCCAAGCCAAAGCACGTGGAGGAGCGGGAGAGCTTCCTGGCAGCCCAAGGAGGAGGAAAGTCCGGCAGCATGAGAGAGGTGGTTGGCACGGGGAAGCTGGAGGCCGGCTGAAGAGAAGATGGGTGAGGGGGCAGGGAGGAGGGTTTCCCAAGTTGGAGAGCCAAGACGAGGGAGGGGAGCTGTCGGTGGCTGCGTTCTGACCCCGACCCCAACCCTGACTGGAGCGGATCCCTGAAAGGAGGCGGTTCGGGCTCTCTGGCCGAGAACGCCCCTCTCTTCCTCTTTGTGCAGAAACACCTTCCGCGGACAGAGAAAGTCCATCCCGAGACCCTCGTCGGAAGAGTCCTTTCCAGACCCATCACGATCCTCCTGGGCCAAGGGGTCCAGGGGATGGGGCGGGGCCTCCATTCGATCCGTCTTCCGTCCGTCCGTCCATCCACAAGATCTTGAACATCCATGTAGGATTCTGGATGGTAGCAGTTTTCCAGGATCCTCGAAATCCTTGTAAGTCCTCTCCTGGCAGATTCGACCCCTAGGTCGTACCGCGCAGCACAGGGCACTAGATTCAGTCCCTCGGGACGAGGGTTCCTGAAAAAGACCAGGAAAAAGAAGAACAGAATCACTATGGTGTGCACCAGCCAGAAACCAGCACCACCTTGTCACTCTAACAGACTTGCAAAAGGCGGGGTAGGGAGAGAAAGTCATAGGATGGCTACCGTCCCTCCCACCCCCACCCCACACGCCAAGCCCCAGACCATCATCATCCCTGCTCCCCCTCCCCTCCCCTTTCCTCTCCCTTCCCCCTCCCCCTCCCCCTCCCCTCCATCGACGCCCGCCTCCCGCTTGTACCCCACTCCTCTGAACCCAGCACCACCCACCCCAGCCTGGACGGGCTCGGCTCAGATCGGCTCAGCTCGGCTCGGCTCGGCCCGGCCCAGCCCGGCCCGGCCCGGCCGTCCGGTCGACTTCTTCGCAGGGTCTAAAATAGCGCCCGGCCGACAGGAAGGTGGCACATGGCACATGGCAGGGGAGCGAGCGGGACGGTTCGGGATCTCTGGGTGGCAGGGACACGCGGCCGGACAACCAGGAGCACGGACGGCCTGGCGTGCGTTTCTCCGCTCGTGGGGGCCTCGACCAGAGACCGTGGTATGGGGAACGGGGACACACACACACCACACACACACACACACACACACCACACACACACACACACACACACACCACACACACCACACACACCACACAGGCACAGACACACAGACACAGACACACACACAGACACACACAGACACACACACACACACACACACACACACACACACACACACACACACACACACACACCCCTTCACCCCCACCCCCAAACCTCTGACAGCTTTCGTTTGTTTTCGGCCGACCGTCCCTCGATGAGGTACGAGTGCCTTGGCTGGGGCTGGGGGGGGGGTGGAGTTCCTCCCTCCACAACGACCCCACACAGGCTCTGTTCTGGTCACCCGAGTCCTCTTCCAAGTCAGACCACAGGCCTCCATCACCCGGCGCGAGCACTCGGGGAAACAGTCACCATCCTCATCGCTCCGCTCCACCTCTACACGTGAAGAACTGTTCCCAGCCCACGCCACTCCACCCCACCCCACGCCCCGATGCCACCCACCGCAGTGGAGAGAAACGAGACGAATCCACAGACGTGCATCAATCCGATGAAGAAAACGACGGCCCTATTCCAAGGAAGCATGGATATCTAGGTAGGAGATTCATCGAGTACTATGGAGGCGGTGGGAAAGGGGGGGGTTGCGGTGGGGAGGGTCTAGAGATCAGGCAGTACAGCCCATGCTTAGCATGCAAAAAATAAAGGTCCAGGGTTCAATCCCCAGCACCTACTCTTCAAAAATAACCTGAGAAGAAGCAAGACGGCGGAGTAGAAGGACGCTCGTAGCTCACCCTCTCCCACAAATACACCAAAACTCACATCGACGGACCCACTCGGCCAATCAGACCACCTGCGGAACTCCGACAGAACACCGCCCTCTTCGAAAGACAAAGACGCCCAAAATCTGGTAGGAGAAAAGGAGAAAAGAAAGAGTCAAAAGCAAAACAGTGCGGGAGGGACCGGCAGAGGAGGAATAGGGCTCGTTCGCCAAACCTCCCCCTCTCCAACGGAGAGGCCGACGGGACGGTGGGGGAGCCTCCGAGTCTCAGATCTGCCCGGAGCGCCCCTTGACCGACCGACCCAAGTGAAATGGGCACAGAGGGTCCCCGCGACACCCAGCCCGAGTCGCAGGCCGGCAGCCGGGGGCCGGGACAGGCCGCACGAGCCGGGCGGAGGACCGTGGCGGCGGCACCACGCGCCGTGGCCGGGAGGGGATACAGAGCAGAACAACCCGCCCCCCCAACTTTCTTTCCATTACGGGGAAAGAAAGGCAAAGCAACACGGCCGGTGTGCCCTGGGGGGAGGGGCGCCGTAGCCTCCATCTCCTCAGACCCGCGGCGCCATCACCGGCCCTTCTCGCGAGAAGAGAGGCGGGGCGCAGCCACAGCCGCCATAGCCCCTGGCGCGCGGCGCGCAGCGCGCGGGCGGGGGCGGGAGCGGGGGCGGGGCCGAGACTCGAATCCGCACCCGGGGGCTCTGCAACCTCCTAGGCAGGACTGAGACTCGTTTTCAGCCTGAGGCAGATATTATATATCTGCCCCGGTACCTCAGAGAACTCGCGCCACCAAGACTAAGAAGGAGCCGAGTTTTGGAACGCAGCAGGGGCGGGGCGGTTCCACGGTCTCCCCCGAGCCCACCTACGGAGAGGAGCGCCGACCCGACCCGAGGCGGAGCACACAGCCGCACAGAGCAGCGGAGCGACCGGCGCCGGGAGAGGGCAGGCGGCCAGCCACCCTCCGACCGCGGTGCCAGGAGGGGGTGCGATCTACTTGCCCACAGGCACCGAGGGCAGCACAGACGAGGGCGCCGACGGAGGGCCCGCGGAAACAGCAAGCTGAGTTCACGAAACAGGGCGACGACAGAAAGACTTCTCGGTGAAACCGTTAAGAGCGCACCGTCTCCAGGAGAACACATCCTTTTTTTTTTTTCCTCTTTTTTTTTTTTTTCTTTTCCTTTTTCTTTTTTAATCTCTTTTATATCGGTTTTACCTTCTGTTACCTTTTTAACCTTTACTTTTGAACAGTCGTATACGTTTACGGCTTTAATCCCTTTTAAATGTTTCATTTCAAGTCTTTATTATTATTATTTTTAAACATCCACCCCCTTCCCTTTTTCATTCTCTTGGTTTTGATCTCCTGTTACTGGTTATTCACAGGTTTCAAATATTGTTTCTCGAATTTTTTCCTCCTTTTTATTAAGGTTATTAAAAGACGTCTCAACTCGATCGCTATTCTGCTTCCACTGACTCTTCTATTCATGATTACACACTGTCTTCAAACCTTTTCTTTCTCCCGTCTTTTAAAATCCTCTGTTTTATCTTTTGTTAAAATCTGTTCTATTTCCGATTACCTTTTAAAAATTTACTTTTGAAACAATTGTATATTATTTTCTGATCTTTTCTATCTGTTTTTAAAGGCTTTTAGAAGACGTCTCAACTCAATTGCTATTCTGCTTCAACTTGCTGTTCTATTATTGATCGTACACTGTTTTCAAACCTTTTTTCTCCATTCTTTTCACATCCTGCCCCCCACCCCCCTCTCTCCCTCTCCCCCTCTGTCTCTGTCTCTGTCTCTCTCTCTCTCTCTCTCTCTCTCTCTCTCCCCCTATCCCCCTCTCTCTTTTAAAGTTTTATTCCTGCCTAGGCTTTCGATAAATACATAAACTCCTTAAGGACCCCAATAGATAACTGATACTCCTTAAGCCACAGTGCCAGAGAGATAGGAGCATTATGAAGAAGCAGAGGAACCACTCCCAATTAAAAGAGCCAGAGAAATTCCCTGAAAGCACGATCCATGAAATAGACGTGGATGGCCCGCTCGATCAAGATTTCCAAAAAGGAGTGATCCAAGTCCTGAAGGAACTCCA
>NC_133539.1:147959548-147973070 GCF_048773025.1 Camelus bactrianus
GACGCACCCAAGACCGCGTGGGGACGGGACAGACGCCCGCCCCCCACCGGCACATCACCCGGCCCCACCACGATCGCTCCCACGCCCGGGCGCGAACCCCGCTGAGGGGGACCCACCCGGCGTGCGCCCGGCCACGTCAGTCCCCCCCCCGGTACAGGGTGAGGACTGACGTTCAGGAGGCGGCCCCGGCCCCACCGAGGGTGGGGAGCGGCCACGCCTCGCTTACCGTCTCGACCCCTCCCCCACGCCTCAAGAGAGGCGCTCGGGAGACACGACCACCGCAGGGGTTACCCGAGAGGACTCGCTGGGGACGGGAAGCGATGCCGCCGCTCGGCCTCGGGCACCTGAGGGACAACCTGGAGCGCTCCAGGGGCACCGCAGAGGACCAAGGCGAGACACGCTCACACCCCGACGAGGGGGTACGTGGCGTGGCGGCGGGGCAGCCCTCCCCCGCCGCGGGGGAGGGCCGCTCGCGAGACAGGACGCCGAGCAGGCGAGGAGGCGAGAGTGTCTGCCGCGTCACAAGACCCCGGCCCCGCCGACACCACAAGGCACGGGAGACCGAGGTCGGGCCGGAGTCCGCACCCCTGCCTTCCCCCCGCCACCCACGGGCGGCAGAGGAGAGGCGAGGGGCCCGCAGGCAGAACGAGAAGAGAAGCCACGTTCGCCATGAACGTCCCCGTCCCTCGTCTGGCGCGGCTTAGGCCCGGCCCGGGGGAGCATGACTTCACCACATCGATCAGGTGAGTGAGTGAGCGAGCGAGCGAGCCAGCCATGTGGGGCAGGGAGGCCCCAGAGGGGAGGGCCCGGCGAGGACAACCACCAGAGGGGCCTGCTTCAGCCTCGCCAGGCGCCACCCACTCCTCAGTCCTCTCCAAGGAGAGCGGCCAACGACCCCAGGCGGGGAATGCCTGACACGCGGCACGGAGCCTACGGGGGTGGGGTCGTGCCGGCCACCACCGGGTGCCTGCGGCGGGGAGCGCACGGGGTAAAAGACCCACGCCGCCACCTCACCCCACCGCCCTCGGGCCACCAGAGACCGGAGGTGGCACCACGGGCCACGTCAGCCGGACGCACACACGAGAGCCGGCGCGCAGGCCCGGGCGGGCGGCTCAAGTGTCAGAAGCGGAGTCGGCTACCAGGCCAGGGCTCACGCAGAGAGAAGCCCAGAGCCCCGCACGCGTCCGGAGACCCAACACTCGGTGACAGACACCGAGGAAGACCGTGTCAGCACCTATCTGCTGGCAGAAAATGCCCAACACGACAGGAAAAATGACAGCGCCCAGAAACGGGGCGGGTCCACGATTTGCAAGGGGGGACCCCGGGACCTCGGTCCGGCCACCTGCCCCCAGCCCTACCCCCATAAATGGCAGCCCCGAAGCTCTCGGGGGCCATCTGATCGACCGGGGTGGGGGGGTTGGTAGGGGGAGGGGAGAGGGGAGAGGGGAGGGGGATTAGGAGGAGGCTTAGGAGGAGAAGTGGGAATGGGAATGGGAATGGGAATGGGAATGGGAAGGGACGAGAGGGAGACGGGATCAGGCCGGGGACGCCCTGCCCTTTTCTCGCCCGCGTGGCCGGGGACTCGGGGAGATGCCACAGAGGCGCCTCCGACGAGAGGGCCCCCCACGAGGGACCTCTCCCGAGCACCGGGCCCCGGGCCGGGGAAAGCCTGCCTCCCCCACATCCCTCGCAGGACGCCCCCGTGCCGGTCCCCGAGTCCGGATGAAGTCTCGGTCCCTCCAACGCCACCGGAACCCACGCGGGCAGGCTTAAGGGGCGGGGGGCACCCCCTCCCAGGCCTCCCGCGCCAACAGGGGCCGGCCCAGCCACGTCTCCGGATCCATCGGGACTCAGAAAACATTTCATCCAAGGAGGCGCCTCCGACGACCGGGAACCCCAGCGCGCCCGTCCCCGGCCTCACCGCACTGGGCCCGGGCCGCTCCTCGCCTCACGAGCAGTCGTCCAAGGGACGCAGACGAGGGCCTGACCACCTAGCCGCCGGCGGCCCGGGCGCGGGACACTCTCTCCCTTTCCCCCGCGGCGGCAAGGCGCAGGCCGTGTCCGATTGGCTCGGGTCGGTCTCCGCGGCTGGAGGGGCACAGGCGGATGCTGGTCGACCAGGCCAGGCCACACGGCTTCCCCCGGCACACGAGATCCCGGGAGCGCGGCGACAGTCACCCCCTCATCATCCTGCGAGTCCAATCTGCGCCGAGAGCAGGACGCGCCCGCGGCTCAGCGCCACGGGGACTGTCACCGCCGGTGTCGCCAGCCTCCCCGAAGTCTGCCTCGGGCCCCGCCGCCGAGCCCCATCCCTTGCCGAGGTCGCCGACGCTCGGGAGAAGAGGGACAATCTCAGAGCGGCAGCCAGATGGCGCCCGACAACCGTCGCCAACGTCCCCGGAACCGATCCCGACCGCCGCCGGCCGCCCAAACGCCCGAGCTCGTCCCGGACTGAGGCGCCGGGCGGCCCCGTGGCGTCCGCCTCGGAGCCCGCTCACCCTCGTCACGGCACGGCACGGCACGGCACGGCACGACACGAGGCGACACGACGCGACGCGGCGCGACGCGACCCCGGCAACAGATCAGGGCGGGGAGGACGGAGGGAGCCGGGGTTTGGCAAGACACGGCCGGCCGGGCGGCTGCCGCGAAGGGGACGCGCTCCCCACGCGATTCCCCGGGCGGGGGAGATCACACGGACACGCCGGCGGGGCCGGGGCCGACGCCGCGGGTGGCCCAGAGCGACCAGGACGAGATCCCGGGTTCCCGGGTGGGAGGTTGGGAAGGGGAGGAGGGGAAGAGGGAGGGAAGGCGGGGGCTGGCAAACCGAAACCAGGCGAGCGCTCAGAGAACAACGCAGGAATCGGCTTTGGAGTCCGTCCTCTCGAATGCGGGAGGTCTTTCGAAAGCAGACAGGCAAAGCCCAGAAGCTAGAAAAGAAAGGATGAAGACCGCGAACCCCATCGAAGCGGAAAGAAAAATCGATCTCGGCACAGATCGCGACAAAGCCCAAAGACAACAAACGGGCGCCTGGGGAAAACGCACTCGCGGTCGGTCGTGAGAACACGGACGTCAGCACGGCTGACCACAACCGCAGGAAGGAGGAGGGAAAACAAAAAAATGCGGGCGGGGGTTCGGGGGGGCGAGTCGATAGCCACCCGCTCGGTAAATCGAGGTTCAGTGCATCTACACAGAGCAACACTGTGCATGCGCATCCGCGTGTCTGGGTGTGCGTGTGTGTGTCGGTGCGTGTGTTTGACACAGTCAACGTGGACAAGGAAACTGTAGCCCCATCCGAAAAAAAAAAAAAGAAAGAAAAGAAAGAAAGAAAAGAAAGAAAGAAAAGAAAGAAAGGAAAGAAAGAAAGGAAAGAAAGAAAGGAAGAGAGGAAGAGAGGAAGAGAGGAAGAGAGGAAGAGAGGAAGAGAGGAAGAGAGGAAGAGAGGAAGAGAGGAAGAGAGGAAGAGAGAAAGAGAGAAAGAGAGAAAGAGAGAAAGAAAGAAAGAAAGAAAAGAAAGAAAGAAAGAAAGAAAGAAAGAAAGAAAGAAAGAAAGAAAGAAAGAAAGAAAGAAAGAAAGAAAGAAAGAAAACATGAAAACAAACGACAAAACCCACCACCAAAGGGAAATCAAGTTGTAGAACTACTCTGGGGTTTAAAAACAAAAACAAAAACACCGTAGAAAAAGCACAACCGCAGCCCATCAGGGGTTCCTCTCCTCAACAGTCCAAGAACTCGGTCAACTCCACCTCCTAGAAGCCAGAAAACCAGGGATGAAACACGCGCAGGAGACCCAAACGGACGTTTTCAGTTTAAAAGAAAAAAAAAATAATTTTTTTCCTCCCCCAAATGGGGGAGGGGGCGAGGGGGAGGATGGAGCGTAGAACTCAGCGGCAGAGTGCCTGCCCAGCACGCGCAAGGTCCAGGGTTCGATCTTCAGGACTTCCGTTCAAGTCAATAAGGAAGTCGGTAAGTCAGGCAATCACTAAGTCAGGCAACAAACCAGCAAAAGAAACGAATTACCTCCCCTCCCCGAATAAACAAACAACCACCGAAAGCAACAACAGCAGCAAGAACCAAAAAAAAAAAAAAAAAAAAAAAAAAAAAAAAAAGGCCTAAATAAATAAATAAATGTAAGTAAGTAAATAAATAAATAAATAAGTAAACAAACAAACACAATTTTAAAAAGGGGAAAACGCACGCATTTCCGTTTCTAAGAGATATCCGGACAGGCCCAGAACCTGGAATCTCGACAGCAAGTTCCAAAAACAAGCAGAAAGTGCCTGCTCCTGACGGAACACGTGATAGAGACCACCGTTCGAGATGGGGCCGGGTGGGCGGGCTGGCGGGCGGACACAGAGCTCTCGACTCATACCTGACAGAATCCGCTCTCCGACAGAAGACAGAAGGCAACACGGAACAGGGGTTGGTGGTGGGGGCGAGGGGGAGAGGGCGAAACGGAGGTGGAGGAAAGCCATTAGGGAAAACAGGACAGAAGTCCCTCAAAACATTCCACAGAAAACTCCTGGAAGACCCGGCAGTTCCACTACGGGCCCGCGGATGGACGAATGGACAGTGCCACGTGGTCTGGAGAGACCTACACCTAGAGGGGATGATGTTAACTAAGTGACTTAAGTCCGAGAGGGATGTTGTCACTTCGAGGCAGAATCCCCAAGACAATACGCAGGAACACATGCAAGGAAGCTGAAACAGGCTCATGGATACCAAGAAGGAACAATGAGTGCAATGGGTGAGGGAGAGGAAAAAGTACAAGCTTCCAGTTAACTCCAATTAATAAATACACAAATTACGGGAGGTCATGGACAGCAGGGCGAGTAGAGTCAATCCATACTATTGTCATGACGCTGTCCGGTGACGGATCCGTAACCAGACTCACCACGGTGATCATCGTGGAACATGGAAGAATCCCGAATCGCTATGTTGGACACGTGAAAACGGACATCCCATTGTCAGGTCAATTATGAGAGAGAGTAGGAGAGAGAGAGACAGAGAGAGAGAGAGAGAGAGAGAGAAAATTCTCACTGTCTTACCGGGAAAAAAAAAAAAAAAAAAAAGAGTTCAGTGAGATAAAGAGTGGATGTAGGTGAGGGCAATAGGTGGAGGAGATGGAAACCACGACGGCGACACATGTGCGGCATCCCACACGGTGGCAGTGCAGTGTGATCCTATGCATGCTCAGCTGTCTCCTAGCCACCTCCAAGTTGACATCCAGGGTCATCCTTTTAGGTTTCGTGGCTGCACTTTCGTCTGTCTCGGGCAATACTCTCCCTTGATTTTCCATGGGGGAAGGGAGGTGGGGTGGCCGGGCGGGCCACACCACGACACACCGCGTCGCGCGTGACCTGGAAAACAGATACACACCCGCCCACCACCCACGGGCTCCGAAATCGGTCACTGGTCACGACGCACACTTCGTCGGTCCCTTACGGAGCGATGGCGGACCAAACAGGCAGCGGCCAACTTTGTCGTGCACACAATGACGGTTCGTCCCTTGTGGAAACAAACTGATGACGAGACAGCGTGGTCAGGGGGCGGGTGTCCTTTCAGGAAGACAGAGTCATTGAAAGTCCCGCACACGGGAACTGTGCCAAGGGAGATCTCCATCACCCTACCCAACCCTGATCCAAATTCTCGTTCGGGCAGCTAAGGGTCAAGGTCAAAGTTTCTTTCTTCCCGGGGCAGGGGTCCTTTTGGGCCTCGATGGTTGTTCAACTGGAGAGATCGCCCTTGGGCTGCATATACACTTCGGGGTGGTCCATAGGGTTCCACGACAGTCCCGCCACCAGGCAGGTGGTTCCACCTGATGAAACCGGTCTGGTCTTTCGTTCCAGGAAGACAAAGGTCCGTGGCTGAAGCCAACGAGAAACCCAGGGTGTGAGTCCGGAGCGCCACCAGTCAGGAAGATGTCTAGGCGTCGGGCTCGAAGAGGCTCGGGTGGCCTGAAAAACGCATGCGGGTTCAGGTCCACTTTCTGAGTGGCCTCCACAGCAACGGGCAGGAGGAGGGTCTCGAGAGGGGACACGGCAGTGACCTCTCTCCAGCAGATGTCCAGCTGCTCAGCCCGGCTCGGCGGGGCTTCAGGGAAAGGGCGGCTTTGGTTCTCGAGGATGCCAAGTCCAAAGCGGGAGAACCATGGGCAACGGGAGTCGGAAGAGCGTTGGCCAACCATCGGAGAAAACTCGAAGCACGCGTGACGTGGCCCAGCGTATCAGTGGAAGGCGGGGCGGGGCGGGGAGGGGAGGGGGAGGGTGGCGGGAAGCACGCAAAGATGATGACACAGAACCGCATTCTCATCTCTATCACGCTGTACGAGAGTTTCCACTGAGACATGCTCCCCTTCCCCTGGTCTCTCCAAGGACGCGCATTTCTACCAAAAAATCACCCCCATTCAGACTTGTCGGCTGGCCAGATCAGCATACTTCCACGAAATTCGGCCTGAAGAGGGACAGACGTCCACGAAGCATAGCCATCGCCCCTAGAGGCTCTCGGACACCCGCTCTGCTGGAACGTTTCCTAAGGACGGCAGACGAAGACGGTCTCCACATGCTTTCCAGGAGACGTTCCTCAGAACGAGACCGTGACTGTTCCGAAGCCCGAATCGGTCACAGCAAATGTTCACGAGGAAGTCACGGTGAACCATCTGGGACACCAGTCTTTCCCAACCGGTCCACGTAGGGACACGATTTGGTCCTAGCCAGAAACAGACACTTTCTCCTCACAGCATCCTTTTATTTTAATTTAACTTAATTTATTTTATTTTATTTTATTTTATTTTATTTTATTTTATTTTATTTTATTCTGTTTCATTTTGTTTTGTTTTATTGTATTGTATTGTATTGTATTGTATTGTATGTTTACATATGTACGTATGTAAGTAAGTATGTATGTATTCCGGTCTGTCTGTCTGTCTGTAGGTCCATCCATCCTCCGAAGGTATACCAGTCATGTCGGCCAACACACTGACAGATCTCGAGTCTTTTCTGTCAGAAAGATATTAAAGCACGTCCCCTTCGACTCATGGAGCCAGGAACGAACGCTTCCGTATCTCATCTTCTTTGGAAACGATCTAAACATTCCAGGGACGTCGCCAGATGCTTCAGTTGCAAGGGACCAAAAACTACGTGGAGGAGGCACCAATTTTTCAGAGATGGACCGCCTCCCACACACACACACACACACTACCCCCTCGGACTGCTTGGGGTGTGAACACTTCCTGAGACTTGAGACCGAGCCAACCATCGCTCCCAGACTCTTTTTTTTTTTTTTTTTTTTTTTCCTGGCTGACACGTTTCATGACAGAGATAACCCACAGGAACTTAATGGATTCGGGGTAAACCTAGGGAGGCGAAAAGTTTCACCTCGAATGCTGCTCGTCACAATCAAGACATGGCTCTTTTCACGAGACCGATCCCTTGACATTTGCTTTTCTGGATGAAAGGATCTGTCCTAGATCATGTCAACCTGAAGGAAAACATTTGGGTTCCTTCCTGTTCGCATTCCCTGCCTGCATGTTCCCTTGAAAACCAGTTCCATAGAGCTCTTTCATGAATGAACTCTGGCAAGTGTATGTGGAGGAAGAAACATGCCAGGCCTACAAGCCGGGGACATACACAAGTGCCTACATGCATACATGCATACATGGGACCGAGCCCTTTCCAGATCCTTGGACGGCAGTACCATAGAAATGAGGATGGCTTCCACAAGACTCTCAGGCAAGCCAAGCTCTTTTGCGAAAGCGATAGCTTGTGCACAAAGGAGAAGGTGGCATGAGGGGAGAGGGAGGGGGAGTGCCAGCTCCCTGAGCAGCAGGGGCCATGCTTTTCTACCTAAAGGAAGGGCTTTGTCTCAGGATCACTGATCACTTCCACAAATCATCCGATATCTTGGATCGGCCGCAGGCGGCTCCAGGGTGAAGAGCCATCGCCCCAGGCTCTGTGGGGAATAGAGAAGACTTCCGTGAGGGGAAAGAAACGCATGAGAATTTTCTGCAAGAAAGCTCAGGAACAGATAATGTAAACACGGAGAGTTGAGCTTCCTGTCTCGTGACAACTAGGTCTACTGGGTCATGTCACAGAGAGCAAGCGAATCCTTTATTCCCCTGAGCCTTTTTCTTTTTCTTTCTCTATCTTTCTTTGTTCTTTGTTCCCTTTAGAGTGTGTGTGTGTGTGTGTGTGTGTGTGTGTGTGTGTGTGTGTGTGTGTGTGTGTCTGTGTCTGTGTCTGTGTGTGTGTGTGTCTGTGTGTGTGTCTGTGTGTGTCTCTGAAACTCAGGTACTGCCCTGTCTCATACAGACGAGACCAGCAGATCGACATGACCAGAGATTTTGTAGCTTTCATTTAAAAACTATAGGTCACTCACGAGTCGGGTAGGACGGGTGCTGCGTCCAGCGCAGCTCGGGACCGTGTCTGAGGACGGGCGACGCAAGAATTAAGAAACAAAGAGACCAAGTAAAGAGCGAAAATGGGACCAGGGGACTCAAGGTCTCGTGGATCTAGAGTGCCAAAAGCCTGGTCGACATCCTGTTTATTGGGAGTATACGGCTCAGGGAAAAAAAAAAGAAATGCGATCAAAGAGGTGGGGCTTTAGATATTTCATGCCAGAAGCACGAAGTTCTGCTTGCTGGCTAACTGATTCATTTCAGGCCTATCCCTTCCAGGAACAATCACCCTCCTCGGGGGATGCAAAATTTCTAAGTGTATCCTGTGATTGCCTCTGGGACATCTCGAGATAGCAAATATTTCCCCGGGGTTAAACCACATGCTTTCCTGCCAGAACCAAGTTCTGTTAATGGATGATCTGGCTTCCCATGACCGTCCATTGTTTTACCCTAAGGAAATATCTGCCATCTGTTGCGCCCTCACGGTCAATCTCAGGATTGCCCCTCACACAATTTCTTGAGCATCATACATGTTATAGGTCATCGACTGTGTAAAACATGAAAACAAAGCAGGCGTGTGCATTTTTAAGCAAGTAAGTGTGAATGTAAGATTTTACGCTCATGGAAATGCTGGTGCAGCTTGGTTTCTAGTTGCTGGTTCTCCAGCAGCTTGTTTCCCAGCAGACGCGTAGGACACTAGAGAACCCACTCACTCAGAAAGAACCGATGGGACGGGTAAGGTTTTTCGGCTCAGAGGGTGAAAGCTTTTAAACTCTGTGTGGAAAAAAGACGTTTCAGGTGTATATTTCTCCTTAAGAAGGCTGCGAATTAGAGTTTCGACGAGGGAGACCACGCAGCAGTGTGTACGTTTAAAAAGGCCTCCGCGTGCCCCTCCCCACCCTTTTTTGTTTGTTTGTTTCTTCCATTCGGTTTCAGGTTCTACCTGATTCAGCCCCCTGGCCTCAGTCTCTGGCCACTGTGGGCTATGCAGACAGACGTTTCTGACGTTGTCGAGATGGACAAGATAAGGAGGGTTCCCCCCAGAGAACTGGGCCGCTGCTTCTATGAGATCAAAAAGCTGACCTACTCATCCAGTTCTATGTTTAGAAATTTGCTCCTTTCTGGGAAAGCGTAGAGCTCTGCGGTAGAGTGCGTGCTCAGCATGCACAAGGCCTTGGGCTCAGTCCCCAGTACCACCACTGAAAACGTATAATAAATCTAAATAATTAATTGAAACGTAGATAAAGACACCTAATGACCCGTCCCCCCTCCAAAAAGATAAAAACTTCTTGTTAAAAAATTTTTTTTTATTTTATTTTTTTATTTTTTTAGTTAAAAAGGCAGGAGGAGGACGAGGACGAGGACGAGGACGAGGAGGACGAGGATGAGGAGGAGAAATTAGCTTCTTTCCAACAAGGAGATTTCCAGGTCAAATGGAGAGCCAAATATTTCTATGTTCTAAAACTTCAGCTTTCCACGTATCCTGGCGTCAAAACGTCGGCACGGGTAAAGATTGTTCATCATTCTGTGACTATGCACTTCCTGCATTTTGGAGTGTTCATCTGTCCTTTCTCTTAGGAATAGATGATCATCAGAAATAGCAGTTCTGTTGATTAAACCCCCTTTTAACATATCGTTGTTTCCTGGTCACTAAAGTTACCTAATAATCACTTCACAGTCTATGGAAGTCAAATCATTGTGCTGTACACCCGAAACTGATAGAGGGCTGTATGTCAAACCTATGTCAATAAAACTGAAAAAAGAAAAGAAGAAGAAGAAAAGAAAAGTCTGCTTGCTCGGGGCATCCGGTAAAGGCCCTCTTTCTGAGCGCACAAGTCAACCTCGGGCCGATTCACCCTGTCCCTGAAGAAGGGCAAAAATCCTCCACTCTATCTCCCGTTAGGTCCCGGACACTAGCCAGAGTTCCTCCTCCCTCAACCCCCACCCCGTTCCTGCGTCACACTGTGTGGGCTCAGGCACACAACCTATCGCTTTCCTTTAGCGTGTGGAATGAATATCGCCCGAAGGGAATTTCCTTTGTTGTCGTTTAAATAAACTGACGTGTTAATAAGCGCTCTGGAGGGACACATTCCCTTTGACCTGATCAGCCATAGTGACATCCCATGACCCAGGAATGTACAATATCATGGATTGGAAAGGATCTTAGAATTCAGAAATCATGGTGACGTGGGTCTGATGACCTAGCTGGCTCCATACAAACCAAGAGATGAAGGTGCCCAACGTTTTCACTCGATGCTGCCTAAGTTCTTGACAGTCACTTTAAAAAAGGAAAAGGAAAATTTGCATGGCACGCTTAGTTTTGAGAATGCTATCTGACTGCATGGTGGAACGCAAGGAAAAGCCGTGACGCTCGCCCACGGTATCGAGAGAAACGCAGAACCGTGTTTCTGGTAGCTTTCTTCAACGCTGCGCAAAGGCGGGAGCGACCGCTACCTCACGCAGAGGAGGAGAGGACGGGTTTCTCGGCCCCGTCACGCAATGCCAGGCAGAAGAAGCCTTCTCCGATGAGACAGAAGCGTGTCAAAGCGCATCCCTGCGTCGAAGGCTTCGGTTTCCCGGGGAAGGGGGTCGAGCCGAGGGACCCAGGCCCCCACGTCAGTCAGTCTTTCACTGGATTCACTGGCCTCGCTGTTACTCCTCAGCGATGGCCCCTCAGATTGCTCTCGTGTGTCTTTACCTTCTGGCTTTAGGAAGGACTTTAAACTTCGGCTGAGGGGCGGGACACCCAGAAGGGTTCTTTCAGTTCACCCCATCTTAGGTATTGCCATATCCAACACGTTGGTTTTCATCCCATCGTGGACCTACCTACCGGAGAGTTTCGCGGCTTAAAAGTCCCCTGTGCTCCACCTATTCATCAACAACCCCCCGCCACAACACACACACACCCGCACACACACACACCCACACAGACAACCTTCACCACCACCACCCCCGACCCCACTCATCTTTTCACCCTCTCTGGGGCTTTTGCCCTTTTGAGAATGAATGTCATCCAGAGCCGGTACCCTACAGGATGCCACCTTTTCAGATTGGCTTCTTTCAGGGAGTCAGGGGCACGCAGAAACGGCCCCGCCTGTCTCCCACAGGTCTCTCGGCTCCACGGGT
Source organism: Camelus bactrianus (assembly GCF_048773025.1). NCBI lineage: Eukaryota > Metazoa > Chordata > Mammalia > Artiodactyla > Camelidae > Camelus > Camelus bactrianus. Next base: position 147,971,067 of record NC_133539.1, read on the forward strand.
CCCTGGTTTCCTTTTTAGAGCCAAATCACATGCTGTGGCACGGACCTAGCCCGGGCTACGTGTCCCTTCACCTCTTGAAGGACGCGTCTGTCCCGGTCGCCTCCACGGTTCCGGCAGTGATGAAGCAAGCCCCTCCACACCCCCACCCCCACCCCGCCCACCGTCCAGGTCCGTCCGCGTTCAGGTTTCCGCGTGGACGGAGCCCCGAGGGCTAGGCCTCAGGGTGAGAGTGGTATGGCGGGTGGCAGGTGGCGCACTGAAGGGTCCCAAATCCGGAGGATGCCGGCAAGGAAGGTCGCCAGGTCAAAACCTTCCTTCCCTCCCTCCGTCTCCTTAGGGTGGATGGCTGGGCCCGTGAATTCAGAGAGGACACGAGACACATGCTGTGAGCCGAGATTTCCAAGCCAGGAGACCTGGTGGAGGGTAAAGAAACGAGTTGATTGGGGGGGGGCGGGGGCGATGGGGGGGGGCTCTTAGGACTGCAGCCCAGGAGACACAGATGCAAGAAAGAAGCACTGGAAGTGTGTGTCATCAGACTACCCCACGGGGCAAGTGGAGAAGGGGAAACGAAAGAAAACACACCACAAGAGCAAGGCGGGAACTTTGAAACGACCAGGCTGCGGCTAGCAGCTGCTGGCAGATTTGTTTTTGAAACCGGTTGGTGGTGCCCTTGAGCTTGATACAGTTCTGACCACTCATGCCCCCCCTCCCCCCATTGATGCCGGTGTCGGGACCCAGGGGAGGCCACCCCAAACATGTATGTGCCTCCGTGGCACACGGATGGGTTAGAAATGAGAGTGACCGAAGAAGCCGAGGGGCCAGCAGACGCAAGAGGGACCCTCAGACTCTTCTTTCTGTCTCCCTGAAAGCGGGAAATCGATCACTTCCGTGGAGGGTGCCCTCCCTGCATCTGGACTTAGGAAAACACCCTGATCACCCACTGAGAGCCTTCAGGCCCCGGAAGCCTAGAGAAACCAACCAACCTCGTGACTTCTTTCAGGGGCTTCCCCCCCTCCCCAAAACCCAAACTCCGTCTCGATTCTTCACGGACGGGTCACCCAAAACCAAAGGCTCTCAGCCCGGCCCATTTCGCACAAAGGGCTGATTTCTTGTCCTAAAACGGAGAAAAGCTGCCTGCTTCGGGGACACATGAGTGCTTGAATGAAAGACAGTAGGTTCCCTGTCGCTCCTGCTCAACCATCCGTCTGGGGTCCATTTTTGGATCAGTCAAGCCCAGAGAACTCAAGATGTGTAGAGGGAGGGGACAACGTCCCCCTCCCTGAAACAGGACTATGTCTGCAACAAAGTTCCTCCCACTGGCCGTCCAGCTCCATTTTGGATGACTGAATCCTGGTTCACCTCATTTGGGTGTTTTGTTTTTGTTTCTGTTTTTGTTTTTGATTAATAGACTTTATTTCCTAGAGCAGTTTCAGGCTCACAGCAGAATTGAGCAGAAAATACAGAGAGTTCTCACATAGCCCTCCCCACCCACACATATATCCTCCACTCCCCTCAACATCTCTCATCGGTGTGGCCTATTTGGTAAAACTGATGATCCGACATGGACACGTTATTATCCATCAAAGTCCATAGTTTACAGGACGGTTCACTCTTGAGGTTGTACGTTCTATGGGTTTTGACAAATGTACAATGACATGTAGCCACCACTATGGTATCCTACAGAATAATTTCATCGCCTTAAAAATCCCTCACGCTGCATCTGTTCATTCCTCCTTCCCTCCCTCTCCCCAAACCCCTGGATACCATGATCTTTTGATTGTTTCTAGAGCTTTGCCTTTTCCAGGATGTCATTTGGTTGGAATTGTACAGTTGGTAACAATTTTCAGACCGGTTTCTTTGATTTAGTAAGATGTCTTTTAAGTTTCTTCCATGTCTTTCACGGCTTGATAGCTAATTTCCTTGTCTTTCGTTCTTTTTTATTTATTTATTTTTTTAAAATGTTTTTACTGCACATATATTTTTAATTTACATATATGTACTGTT
>NC_133539.1:147973570-148003570 GCF_048773025.1 Camelus bactrianus
CTCTTTCAAAAAAACAGCTTTTGGTTTGATTTCTTCCTTTTCTTTTCTTTTCTTTTCTTTTTCTTTCTTTTTCTTTCCTTCCTTCCTTCCTTCCTTCCTTCCTTCCTTCCTTCCTCCCTCCCTCCCTTTCTTTCTTTCTTTCTTTCTTTCTTTCTTTCTTTCTTTCTTTCTTTCTTTCTTTCTTTCTTTCTTTCTTTCTTTCTTTCTTTCTTTCTTTCTTTCTTTCTTTCTTTCTTTCTTTCTTTCTTTCTTTCTTTCTTTCTTTCTTTCTTTCTTTCTCTTTCTTTCTTTCTTTCTTTCTTTTCTTTCTTTTCTTTCTTCTCTCTTTTTATTTTAACCTCTACTTTAATGATTTCCTGATCTTTAGGATTTCCTTCCTTCTGCTGACTTTTGGGTGTTTCTGCTCTTCTTTTTTTTAGTTCTTTCAGCTGGTGGGTTCGATTGTTTCTTTGAGATCATTCTTCATTTTTTAGGAAGGCCTGTATCGCTATAAAGTTCCCCCTTAGTGCAGCCTTGGCTGCGTCCCATAAGTTTTGGGTGGTTGGGTTTTCATTTTCATTTGTATCAAGGTTCTCTTTGCTGTTGTTGTTGTTGTTGTTGTTGTTGTTGTTGTTGTTGTTGTTGTTGTTGTTGTTGTTGTTGTTGTTGTTGTTGTTGGGTTTTTTGTTTATTTCAACTCATTGATTTCATCATTCACCCGTTGGTTTTTCGATAGCATGTTGTTTCATCTCCATGCTTCCCCTCCCCCCCCCCCCCCCCCCCGCCTTTAGTTAGCTTTTAGTTGGCTTCTGTGACTCACTTGTACGTTTTGGAGTTCGGTTGACCCTGTTTGGAAGTCTATTCACCTATGGCTATAACTGTATGAAACAGATAGTAATAGAATCTCAAACCCATCTAAAAGAGAAAGAAAGGAAGGAGAAGGGGGAAAAAAAAAAAGTCTCTATTATTTTCTTGCTTCCCTCTGCCACTCTTAATGATTTAGATGTCTTCTTTTACAATTTTGTGTTTATTCTGTTTGGAATGAATGGTAGTGATCACCTTTCCGGTGATGAGTGTCTCATTTTTGTACCATCCTCCTTCTTCTCTATTTAGAGTAGACCTGTTGATGTTTCTTTTAGCATGGGTTCAGTGTTGCTAAACTCTTTTCGTTTTTGCTTGTCTGTGAAGTTCTTTACCTCCCCTTCTATTCTAAAGGATAGCTTTGCTGGATAGAGTATCCTAGGCTGCTTCTTTTTGTTTGTTTTGTTTTGTTTTGTTTTGTTTTTCATTCAAGAATTTCAATAGATCTTGCCACTCCCTTCTGGCCTGTAGTGTTTGTGTAGAGAAATCCGCTGAGAGCCTTATGGGGGTTCCCTTGGAACTCACTCTTTATTTTTCTCTTGCCGAAAGGCATTTAGGATCATTGCTTTATCCTTGACTCTGGCCATCTTGATTAGCCTATGTCTTGGTGTGGGCCTGTTTGAGTTCTTTCTGTTGGGTACCCTCTGAGCCTCCTGGACTTGGATATCTGATTCCTTCTTTAGATTTGGGAAATTTTCAGTCATGCTTTCTTCGAATATCTTTTCCGTCCCCTTGGTTCTTTCTTCCCCTTCTGGAACCCCTATTGTGCGTAGATGGGCACGCTTTCGAGGGTCCCTTAGGTCCCTAAGATGGTTTTCGTTGTTCTTTATTGGTTTTTCTCTCAGCTGTTCTGATTGGGTTCTTTCTGTTGTCCTGCCTTCTAGGCCACTTATTCGTTCCTCTGCGTGATCTAGCCTGCTTTGGACAGCCTTTAGACCAGTTCTCATTTCAGCCAATGAGTTGACCAGTTCTCCTGGACTCTTCTTTATAGCTTCGATTTCGTTTTTGACGTATAGTATATCTCTCAACACTATCTCTTGGAGTTCCTTCAGGACTTGGATCACTCCTTTTTGGAAATCTTGATCGAGCGGGCCATCCACGTCTATTTCATGGATCGTGCTTTCAGGGAATTTCTCTGGCTCTTTTAATTGGGAGTGGTTCCTCTGCTTCTTCATAATGCTCCTATCTCTCTGGCACTGTGGCTTAAGGAGTATCAGTTATCTATTGGGGTCCTTAAGGAGTTTATGTATTTATCGAAAGCCTAGGCAGGAATAAAACTTTAAAAGAGAGAGGGGGATAGGGGGAGAGAGAGAGAGAGAGAGAGAGAGAGACAGAGACAGAGACAGAGGGGGAGAGGGAGAGAGGGGGGTGGGGGGCAGGATGTTAAAAGAATGGAGAAAAAAAGGTTTGAAAACAGTGTACGATCAATAATAGAAGAGCAAGTTGAAGCAGAATAGCAATTGAGTTGAGACGTCTTCTAAAAGCCTTTAAAAACAGATAGAAAAGATCAGAAAATAATATACAATTGTTTCAAAAGTAAATTTTTAAAAGGTAATCGGAAATAGAACAGATTTTAACAAAAGATAAAACAGAGGATTTTAAAAGACGGGAGAAAGAAAAGGTTTGAAGACAGTGTGTAATCATGAATAGAAGAGTCAGTGGAAGCAGAATAGCGATCGAGTTGAGACGTCTTTTAATAACCTTAATAAAAAGGAGGAAAAAATTCGAGAAACAATATTTGAAACCTGTGAATAACCAGTAACAGGAGATCAAAACCAAGAGAATGAAAAAGGGAAGGGGGTGGATGTTTAAAAATAATAATAATAAAGACTTGAAATGAAACATTTAAAAGGGATTAAAGCCGTAAACGTATACGACTGTTCAAAAGTAAAGGTTAAAAAGGTAACAGAAGGTAAAACCGATATAAAAGAGATTAAAAAAGAAAAAGGAAAAGAAAAAAAAAAAAAAAAGAGGAAAAAAAAAAAAGGATGTGTTCTCCTGGAGACGGTGCGCTCTTAACGGTTTCACCGAGAAGTCTTTCTGTCGTCGCCCTGTTTCGTGAACTCAGCTTGCTGTTTCCGCGGGCCCTCCGTCGGCGCCCTCGTCTGTGCTGCCCTCGGTGCCTGTGGGCAAGTAGATCGCACCCCCTCCTGGCACCGCGGTCGGAGGGTGGCTGGCCGCCTGCCCTCTCCCGGCGCCGGTCGCTCCGCTGCTCTGTGCGGCTGTGTGCTCCGCCTCGGGTCGGGTCGGCGCTCCTCTCCGTAGGTGGGCTCGGGGGAGACCGTGGAACCGCCCCGCCCCTGCTGCGTTCCAAAACTCGGCTCCTTCTTAGTCTTGGTGGCGCGAGTTCTCTGAGGTACCGGGGCAGATATATAATATCTGCCTCAGGCTGAAAACGAGTCTCAGTCCTGCCTAGGAGGTTGCAGAGCCCCCGGGTGCGGATTCGAGTCTCGGCCCCGCCCCCGCTCCCGCCCCCGCCCGCGCGCTGCGCGCTGCGCGCCAGGGGCTATGGCGGCTGTGGCTGCGCCCCGCCTCTCTTCTCGCGAGAAGGGCCGGTGATGGCGCCGCGGGTCTGAGGAGATGGAGGCTACGGCGCCCCTCCCCCCAGGGCACACCGGCCGTGTTGCTTTGCCTTTCTTTCCCCGTAATGGAAAGAAAGTTGGGGGGGCGGGTTGTTCTGCTCTGTATCCCCTCCCGGCCACGGCGCGTGGTGCCGCCGCCACGGTCCTCCGCCCGGCTCGTGCGGCCTGTCCCGGCCCCCGGCTGCCGGCCTGCGACTCGGGCTGGGTGTCGCGGGGACCCTCTGTGCCCATTTCACTTGGGTCGGTCGGTCAAGGGGCGCTCCGGGCAGATCTGAGACTCGGAGGCTCCCCCACCGTCCCGTCGGCCTCTCCGTTGGAGAGGGGGAGGTTTGGCGAACGAGCCCTATTCCTCCTCTGCCGGTCCCTCCCGCACTGTTTTGCTTTTGACTCTTTCTTTTCTCCTTTTCTCCTACCAGATTTTGGGCGTCTTTGTCTTTCGAAGAGGGCGGTGTTCTGTCGGAGTTCCGCAGGTGGTCTGATTGGCCGAGTGGGTCCGTCGATGTGAGTTTTGGTGTATTTGTGGGAGAGGGTGAGCTACGAGCGTCCTTCTACTCCGCCGTCTTGCTTCTTCTCGGGTTATTTTTGAAGAGTAGGTGCTGGGGATTGAACCCTGGACCTTTATTTTTTGCATGCTAAGCATGGGCTGTACTGCCTGATCTCTAGACCCTCCCCACCGCAACCCCCCCCTTTCCCACCGCCTCCATAGTACTCGATGAATCTCCTACCTAGATATCCATGCTTCCTTGGAATAGGGCCGTCGTTTTCTTCATCGGATTGATGCACGTCTGTGGATTCGTCTCGTTTCTCTCCACTGCGGTGGGTGGCATCGGGGCGTGGGGTGGGGTGGAGTGGCGTGGGCTGGGAACAGTTCTTCACGTGTAGAGGTGGAGCGGAGCGATGAGGATGGTGACTGTTTCCCCGAGTGCTCGCGCCGGGTGATGGAGGCCTGTGGTCTGACTTGGAAGAGGACTCGGGTGACCAGAACAGAGCCTGTGTGGGGTCGTTGTGGAGGGAGGAACTCCACCCCCCCCCCCCAGCCCCAGCCAAGGCACTCGTACCTCATCGAGGGACGGTCGGCCGAAAACAAACGAAAGCTGTCAGAGGTTTGGGGGTGGGGGTGAAGGGGTGTGTGTGTGTGTGTGTGTGTGTGTGTGTGTGTGTGTGTGTGTGTGTGTGTGTGTGTGTGTGTGTGTGTGTGTGTGTGTCTGTGTGTGTGTCTGTGCCTGTGTGGTGTGTGTGGTGTGTGTGGTGTGTGTGTGTGTGTGTGGTGTGTGTGTGTGTGTGTGTGTGGTGTGTGTGTGTCCCCGTTCCCCGTACCACGGTCTCTGGTCGAGGCCCCCACGAGCGGAGAAACGCACGCCAGGCCGTCCGTGCTCCTGGTTGTCCGGCCGCGTGTCCCTGCCACCCAGAGATCCCGAACCGTCCCGCTCGCTCCCCTGCCATGTGCCATGTGCCACCTTCCTGTCGGCCGGGCGCTATTTTAGACCCTGCGAAGAAGTCGACCGGACGGCCGGGCCGGGCCGGGCTGGGCCGGGCCGAGCCGAGCCGAGCTGAGCCGATCTGAGCCGAGCCCGTCCAGGCTGGGGTGGGTGGTGCTGGGTTCAGAGGAGTGGGGTACAAGCGGGAGGCGGGCGTCGATGGAGGGGAGGGGGAGGGGGAGGGGGAAGGGAGAGGAAAGGGGAGGGGAGGGGGAGCAGGGATGATGATGGTCTGGGGCTTGGCGTGTGGGGTGGGGGTGGGAGGGACGGTAGCCATCCTATGACTTTCTCTCCCTACCCCGCCTTTTGCAAGTCTGTTAGAGTGACAAGGTGGTGCTGGTTTCTGGCTGGTGCACACCATAGTGATTCTGTTCTTCTTTTTCCTGGTCTTTTTCAGGAACCCTCGTCCCGAGGGACTGAATCTAGTGCCCTGTGCTGCGCGGTACGACCTAGGGGTCGAATCTGCCAGGAGAGGACTTACAAGGATTTCGAGGATCCTGGAAAACTGCTACCATCCAGAATCCTACATGGATGTTCAAGATCTTGTGGATGGACGGACGGACGGAAGACGGATCGAATGGAGGCCCCGCCCCATCCCCTGGACCCCTTGGCCCAGGAGGATCGTGATGGGTCTGGAAAGGACTCTTCCGACGAGGGTCTCGGGATGGACTTTCTCTGTCCGCGGAAGGTGTTTCTGCACAAAGAGGAAGAGAGGGGCGTTCTCGGCCAGAGAGCCCGAACCGCCTCCTTTCAGGGATCCGCTCCAGTCAGGGTTGGGGTCGGGGTCAGAACGCAGCCACCGACAGCTCCCCTCCCTCGTCTTGGCTCTCCAACTTGGGAAACCCTCCTCCCTGCCCCCTCACCCATCTTCTCTTCAGCCGGCCTCCAGCTTCCCCGTGCCAACCACCTCTCTCATGCTGCCGGACTTTCCTCCTCCTTGGGCTGCCAGGAAGCTCTCCCGCTCCTCCACGTGCTTTGGCTTGGAATCCCTGACAAACACAAGCGGTGCTGGTGGGCGGGGCCGCGGGCGGTGGCAGAAGGACTCCCTTCATCTTATGGGAGCGATTTTTATCTCCATAGAGGTGGCGATTGAGAAAACACATAAAATCACTCAGAAGAATACCCATGTGTAGTATCCCTGACCTAGATCCATGTCTGTCTGTCTGTCTGTCTGTCTGTCTGTCTGTCTGTCTCTCTCTCTCTCTCTCTCTCTGCTCTCTCTCTCTCTCTCTCTCTCTCTCTCTCTCTCTCTCTCTCTCTCTGCCTCTCTCTCCATTTCGCTATTCTGTGTGTGTGCGCGCGCGCGCGCGCGCATGCGTGTCTGTCTGTCTCCCTTGTCTCTCTTTCCTCTCCTCTCCCCTCCTCTCCTCTTCCCTGTTCTCCCCACTTCCCCCTCACCCCTCCACTCCTCTCTTCTCCCCTCCACTCCTCTCCTCTCCCTCTTCTCCTCTCCCCTCGCCTCTTCTCATTTCCCCTCCCCTCCCCTCTTTTCCCTCCTCTCCTTTCCTGTCCTCTCCCCTTTTATCCCTCCTCTCCTCTGCTCGCTCTCTCTCTCTCTCTCTCTCTCTCTCTCTCTCTCTCTCTCTCTCTCTCCCCCCTTCACTTCCCTCCCTCCTCCCTACCCCCCCAACCCCTACCTTCACAGGGCCTCATAGATTGCAATCGGTTTCCATGAAATGTGATGAAGAGGGAATGAATTTTAGAATGATATCCCCATGCCATCGAATCCTTCTTCCCCAGGGATAGCGACTTATTTGTGGTCGTGTTTGTTTTTGTTTTTCTTGTTGTTTTGGGGCGCATCGAGGGCGCAGGAGGCGTTGGGAGTGAGGGTGATGTTTCTCTTTCTGTCTGTCTCCTCCTTAGGACGGATTTTAAGAGGAGGGAGGACTCACAGAAATCTACCATCTTGTCTCGTACTGCAGCTGTGTTTGAGCTTCCTATACGATCTGGGCGGAACACTCCCCACCCTCACCTCAAGCCGCCATTGCCGCCCCCTCAGCCCCCTGCACCCCCGTCCAGTCCCACACTTGGGGCTGTGGTTGGGCATGGGGGGATGTTGGCGGGGTGGTGGTTGGTGGGGGGTGGGGTGGTGGAGGAAACCAGAAAACAGACCACTGTGGCACGTGGGTGACTGGGGCTTCAGGGTGAAGGAGGATGAATAAAATGGCCGGAATTAGGCTAACGGATTGCTTCTTCTTTTTTTGGCGGGGGGGGGGAGGGGAGGATCATTAGGTCATTCATTCATTCATTCACTCATTCATTTGCTGGGGGGGGTGTCATTCGGTTTCTTATGCTCGCCCTGAAAACGGTCAACTGTCCTGACTGACTGGTTGCTGCTCACGGTTCCAGGCCTGTTGTTGAAACTGGAAGCTATCGATCTTACTGTTTCTACTGTATTTCACTCATTGAAAGTCATCATCATGCTGGGTCTCTGAGTCTTTCTCCGAGGAGAAGGTCGGTCACGGGACTAATGACCTGACAAAATAGCCTGAGTGACCAAGAAGGCCACACCTTGAGTGCTTATGAGATAACGAGATCTAACCACCAGCCTCTATAGAATGGGTCACCTGGAGGCATCGTGACACCATTCTGAGTCTTCTGATGAGAAAACGATTCTGTGGATGGTGATCGATGCCCGATTGTTTGAGCTATGGCTCTAGAACCACCCCACCCACTCCATCCCCAAGGTGGGTACACAGTTTTGAAGACGCTAGCCTGCTGTGAATCCCCTTTGCCCGGCAGAGTGATAAAATGGCCTCTTTGCTTCTAAGCTCCAAGACCTTGTCTCTGGATTCTTGGGCTCGTCGGGGACGGGGGCCGATCTTTTGGCAACAAGCGTGCTTCAGAAACAGCGGATGCCCGAGAAGGACACTCTGCCTCTCCCTCTTCTTCCGGGCCTGAAATGGGGAGGAAAAAAAAAATCGCTTCCCCTGGAAGCTGGAGTCCGGAGCCCGCCATCCGGAGGGACTTCTGGCTTGGCCTTCTCCTGGGGTGGGGGGGGAGGGCACGCCACTGCACGTGTTCTTTGTCAACTCCCTGTTTCTCTCTTCTCGAGTTATCTCTTTGGGACGGCTCCCACACTGGGTGAAAACAGACAGACAGGCTGGTATGTCTCCCTACCCCACCCTTCGCCCCCAAATGACTGATCTCCTGTCCCATCAGAATCACCACTTGTTTTCCAACGTGGCTTTCTTGGATCCTGGAGGACTTGTAAAGGAAAAGCCCAGCTGGGCTAACAAGCTAAAGTCACAAATCTAAGTGTGATAAGTGTCCGTTTACTGATCTAAGTTCTGCTGGGCTAGCTCGTAAATCTGAAGTTTAGTGTCAGTTTACTGGGCTAACAAGCTAACTCGTAAATCCAAGCTCAACAAGTGTCAGTAACGTGATCTGTTCCAAATTGATAAGCTCCAGTGTACTGATCCTTTGCTTTTTGTTGTTTGAGTCTTATTGGCGAATAGACCCATATTTGTAATTAACCCTATGAAACCTCATGTGCACGTCTTGGAGGTGCTCAGAGCTTCGGAGCAGAAGCCCCTCTGAGCCCGCCGGCGTAATAAATCTGAGTACTCCAACCCTCAGAGTGGTGCTTGTTTCTTGGCTGGCCTGTCATTTCCGTAACAGACTGATATCAACTTAGAGCCAAGATGGGCGCAGAACTGAAGGAGCTTCTCGGCTGGCCTAAGAAGCCTGTCGTCGTGATGTGGGAGACATTCTTTACGAGGGACCTATCTGATTAAGTGCTTGACCGCCTTTTGGACTTTGAACCAACTTGGAGATAGGAACTAGGATGAGAGGGCACCCGAAATAGCTCAGCAAACTCTTCTCCATCCTTAGAAGACAGACAGACAGACAGAAAGACAGACAGACAGACAGACAGACAGAGTGTGTGTGTGTGTGTGTGTGTGCGCGCGCGCGCGCGCGTGTTTGTGCGCGTGCGGGGGTGTGGGAGAGGGAGGAGATGACGTCAGCGTACTGGACACTGTTTCAGTGACATGGGGAGTGCTGTCAACTAGGAAGGAACGTCATGTATTCTTCAGCCTTGTGTCTGTACAGGTGGGTACACTCAGGGTTCCAGAAAGGATGGGATATTCCTGGCAGTCGTCTACTGCCCTGGCATCGAGGGCTGGCTGGCTGGCTGGCTGTCATCCAAAGTGGAGGCTCTCGTGAAAGGGACGGAACCGAGTCCCGAGGAGATGCCTCCTTCACTGACTTTCATGCAAACACAGTGGACCACAGCCTCCGGAAAGAGGGTGGGTGGCACACGTGGCCCCAGTCTGTTCTGTCCATTCGGCAAATGGCCTGGGTTAGGGGAAACCCAGCATGGCGACCATCCGACAGGCCGACCCACCGACCCACGGACGTGCTCGGTTTCTCCCAGCTCCCTGGATGACCTCCCCCACCCACCCCCACCCCACCCCACCCGCATTCCTTCACCCACCGTGGTGTCTGGTGTCAGGGCACTTGGAAGATGACTCCCATTGTTCAATAGACAGGGGCAGGAAGATTCCTATAGGACCGCAAAAACAGTCAACTGGCCATACATACATACATACATACGTACAAACTTTTTGTCCCCAGAGGCCTCAGACCTCCTCTCTCTGGACCCGCTGAACCCCAGTAACTGGCCCCCATTCAACTGCCACATAGTAGGGGTCATCCAGACGTTCTTGGGATGGTAGGTATGACTTCCAAAGGGGTTGAAGCCTTCCTTCCCCCGCTGCAAGCCTGATGCCCTCAGCATGGCCAGGACACTGCTACAAACAAACAAACAAACAAACAAATAAACAAACAAACAAACACACACACACCACCACCACCACCACCACCACCACCAACAACAACAACAACGACAACAAAAGACAAACACATGCGTATGTGACTTGGGGACATACTTTCCGCAGCCTCCAGGGACGAAGGCACTCGCTTCACTGGGTAAATCCTACGAGGCTTCACTAAAGCGCTTGCCAACTTACTTCTCAGAAGGATCGATCTCTGCCCCCATCACCCGCCATCATCAGGCAAGGTCGTCAGAATCCATGGGAGGTATAGACTAGAAGAAGAAGTAGAGGAAGGAGGAGGAGGAGGTGGAGGAGGAGAATCAGTGACATGAGGTGTGTACGACTTCTTGTCTCCAAGAGGATTGAGTTTTAAATTTTTTTCTTTTCAGATACAAGGGAAAATAAACTTTTGTTTTTTCCCCTTCCTTTCCTTTTAGAGGCGGACACCCACATGGTAACTATCATACCTCTGTCAGCAGAATGGAACCCTTTCTCTTTTTCTCCCTCCCTGACCCTTCTGGGATTCAGAAATCCTCCGTGAGGATTTTTCTATTCTTGGCAGCAGAGTTATTAGCATCATTGACTTGGAGGCAAAAACTTAGGTTTCCATTAAACTGGGATAGACATGCATGGATAAGAGATACTAGTGCTACTCGTTTTCCTTAGGGTTCCCCTGTGTCTGTGGGGCGTGTGTGTGTGTGTGTGTGTGTGTGTGTGTGTGTGTGTGTGTGTGTGTGTGTGTGTGTGTGTGTGTGTCTGTGTCTGTGTCTGTGTCTGTGTCTGTGTCTGTCTGCCTGCCTGCCTGCCTGCCTGCCTGCCTGCCTGCCTGCCTGCCTGTTTATTGTAGGAACTCTCTGTCAATGGAAGTATAGTTGACTTACAATGTTGTGTTCATTTATGACGTACGGCATAGTGATTCACTTATTCACACACACACACACACACACACACACACACACACACACACACACACGTATACTTTTTCAGGATAGGTTATTACAAGCTATTGAACATAGTTCCCTGTGCTAGACAGTAGGACCTACTTGTGTACCTAGTTTGTATAGGGTGGTTTATATCTGCTAATCCCAAACTCCTGATTTATCCCTCTGCCCTCCCCCGTTCCTCCACCCTACCCTGTCCCCTGTGTTAACCATCGGTTTCTTTTCCATGTCTGCGAGTCCAGTCTGTTTCTGGTTTGTAAATAGGTTCCTTGGAGTCTTTTTAAAATGGAGTTATTTATGTATGGATGGGTGTCTTGACTTACTTTCAGATCCCATCTAGAAGTGATGGCATAGGATATCTGTCTTTCTCTGGGTGACTGACATCACTAAAGCTACGGAACGCTTCACGTATGTGTGTGTGTCGTCCACGTTCAGGGGCCGTGCTGATCTTCTCTGGATGGTTCCCGTGTTAGTCGATGTGCTGTGGCAGCAAGCGCTTGCCTTAGGGTTTTTGTCTCAACCTGAAAGCCGGCCCGGAGACTGAAAGTCTTCTAGTTGCCTCCACTATCTGCCTAGGACCATCTCCACGAACGTTTCCCATTTTCTCTCACCCTTTTGTCTTGGCATCATTGAGTACTAAAATGCTCCGTCTCCTGAAGCCCTGCAGACTGAAGCTGGGCAACGGGAGGTAAACGTCAGAGAAATGGCCACAACAGCTCCTGTGGAAACCATCCTAGGGCCTGTTTTTGGAGGAGCCGCTCAGAGAGTTGAGCCGAACACCCCAGGACATCATCAGAGGCATTTCATACTGCTCGAGCCGTTTCGATGACCCCGATGTGTGGAAATCTCCTACCAGACTGACCCCCTACTCCCGGCCCTGAATCTGGTTTCTCATCTGCTCCAATGATTAACCTTTGTGCTGTACTTTGGTTTTCCACACAAGTGCCTCTTAGGCGATACCTGACTGCTTGCTCCCTAGGCCTAGCTTCAGAAGCCCATCGACACCACCGCCTCCTGAGACGAGATACTACAACTGTTTCCTTGAACAGACCTGTTCTCAGAACTAAGAAACTGGGTCCATGAAACGCAGGCCCTCTAGGAAACTATTCCCTCCCTCCTGCCCCCACACCACACGCACGCATGCACGCTCAGACGCACGCACGCACCCACGCACGCATGGACGCACACGCACAGTCAACAGCCCAGCTTTTAATGTGTAAAACTTCCAGGGAAGTTACAGAATAGGGAAATGTTGGGGTCCAGAGTAGGCTGCCCCAAAATGTGCCCGATGGACTATGCTGAATGAAAGGGACTTCACAACTGGCCAAGGGGGAGGGTATAGGTCAGTGGTAGAGTGTGTGCTTAGCAAGCAAGCACAAGGTCCTGGGTTTAATCCCCAGTACCTCCGGTCAAAAATAAATACATAAAATCGAATTCCTCTCCCCGCCCCCCCCCAAAAGTATACACTGCTGTATGTCAACTCTGTCTCAATAAAACTGGAAGAAAAAAAGGAAAAAAAAAATGATTTAACAAAAGAAAGAAAGAAACAAACAAAGAACTGCCCGAGGCAAGAGGAACACTCTGGCCCTCCTTTCTGCCTCCCTGGAAGCAGGGGAAAAAGAATTTTGTTTTTTTAAAGTCTCCCATCCCAGAGGAATCTATCAAGTCAGAGGTCTGCTTCCATGCCCTTCCATGATTCTCAAACGGTGTAGTGGGGTTTACCCAGATTAGGAAAAGGAGGGGACTCCTTTGGCCTGAGACCAGGCGAGATTCTCCCCCTCCCTCCCGCCTCCCTCCGTGCAGTTGGGACGGGGTGGCCTAAGGGTGGGGAAATTGAAACCAAAGAACAAAAGCCGTTCAACAGAGAGGAGCCGGAGGCCAAGTCAAAGGCTCTGACCTGAGCACAGAGCTTTCTGCATTTGAATGAAGCGATTGAACGAGGCCCTGCCGAATGGATCCTCCTGACGTCCCCGCCCCCGCTTCCAGGAGACAGTCAGTCGATTTGGGACCGATCGGTGGAGAAGGCCTGGGAGGCGGCGGCGGCGGCGGCGGCGGCGGCGGCGGCGGCGGCAGAAGCGGCGGCGGGGGCGGCGGCGGAAGCAGCGGCGGGGGCGGGGGGGGGTGGTGCGCGGGCGGGGGCGGGACCAACGGTCGCTCCAACTCTGCCTGCCTGCCTGCCTGCCTGCCTGCGGGGCTGAGGCCTGAGGGCCACGCTGGTTCCTGCCACTCAGGGAAACTTCTGCGGGTGTTGCCGAAAGATCGCCCTCCCCCACCCCGTCCCTGACGAGCCAAATAACCCAGAGACAGGGTCTTAGAGTTTAGAAGAAAAGAGGCAGCTTGATTGCTTTGCTGGGCAAAGGGGACTCACAGCAGGCTAGTGCCCTCCAAACTGTGAACCCGTCTTGGGGTTGGGGTTTCATGCTTCTGTGGACGAACAGGTTGGAGCATGAAAGGGAATCACAACAGGCGGGAGCACAAAAGGTGCTCATGATCAACAAGGGTCTCTGATGAAACTTCCTCCTAAATCTGGATGAGTGTCTGGTAACATGGGACCTCCTGGTGGTCTAGTAGGTCATCAGCCCGTGACCTTCTTTATCTGGTCAGACTCACCCGGTGGCACCAGCGCCACGGAGGAACTCGGGGTGGGGGGTGGGGGGTGGGAGGGGGCTGGTCGTTCTCCTGAGCTTATCCTCCCGTGACTCCCTTCCTGGGGAAAGACTCAGACGCCAAACATGATTGTCAAGTTGAACGATCAGAGGAAGGTCAAATCAAACAGTTAGAATCGACAACTTTAGCTGTTTTTAACAGTGGGCCTGGAGCTGGGAGCGGTGTCTGGTCAGTCGAGTTTGCTGATCGTTCTAAAAGCAAGCAGTAAGCATAAAGCCAAAAATTGGCTTAGCCTAAGTGCGGCCACTTCATGATTCCTCCTTCACTGGGGGCTGAGGCGTGGGGGAGGGCGGGGGTGGGGGACAGGACTGAGGTGGCGGCGAACTTCTCCGTGAATGCTCGGAGCCGAACTGCTCTCTGGGCCTAGGTCTGAAAAAGGCCTGAGTCTCAGCTATGACAGATTCTCTCTCTTTCTGGGCACATGGACTGACTCGCCCCGCATCCTCCCATCCTGTCAGACCCTTTGGACACACACCTCCACCTGAAGAGTTCTTTGGCCTCGTCCAGAAAAAACAAACACACGCACGAACAAAACCAAACGAGCACACAGAAACCCTGCTGATCTCCTTGGACCCCATTCACTTCGGAGAGTCCCTCTCGTAGAAATCCCCTCTGCTCGATGATTTCACCACAGCCGCCTCCCTTTCTCCGGCACAGTGACCCCCCACCCCCACCCCTGCGTGGGCCCTGTCCCTCTACCTATCAAAAACCAAACCCCAGGAGAAAAGAAAATCAGAATGCTGTTTTGAGCCACTGGATCTGTGAAAGGAACCAAACAGAAAGCTGAAATAACCAAACCAGCCGAACACCAAAAGCGAACAGACAGATACCCCAGAAAGAAGGGCACGCCGACTCTTGCCCCTTTCCTTCCTGGAATCAGGACATAACATAGATCTACACCCCACCCCCCCACCCCACCCTCCCCAGATGTCTTCTTTATGCCGGAACGAGAGTGACGTTCTTATTGTCAACGGTGCTGTTATGGAAATGACAGGCCAGCCAAGAAACAAGCACCACTCGGAGGGTTGGAGTACTCAGATTTATTACGCCGGCGGGCTCAGAGGGGCTTCTGCTCCTAAGCCTTGAGCACCTCCAAGACGTGCACATGAGGTTTTATAGGGTTAAGTACCAGCTTGGGGTATTCGGCCAATAGGCACGCAATAGCTTTAGCAACATCATTATCACGAAAGTAGAGGCAGTGAGGCAGCAAACCAACATTTCAAGGCCAGATATGTCTCTTTGAAAATCCAGCTGGCTAGCAAAATATGAACAGGGAATCAGCAAACCGGCACTTATTAATTTAGATTTACGAGTTAGCCCAGCAGAACTCAGATCAGTAATCCGACACTTGTTACACTTAGATTTGCGACTTAGCTTGTTAGCCCAGCTGGGCTTTTCCTTCACAGTGTAAAGCGGAGAAGGAGAGAATTCTGTACAAACAGACCTCGATGAAAAGAATCCTCACCCTCTTTTAGGCCCCCACCTCAACACACGTGCGCGCACACGCGCGCACACACACACACACACACACACACACACACACATGCATGCACGCACGCGCGCGCGCGTATAGTTACTCCTGTTCTCTCTCTTTCTCTCTCCCTCTTCCTTTCTTACTGATTTTTTAAAAATGTTTACTGATAACACAGAAAAAAATTGCTTAAATCTTGTCCAGGAATGATATTCATTTTTGAAAACATGATATATATTGTAAAGGATTTGGGCTCCCTTAGAAAAATCCCAGTCCAGGCACGATTGTATAGCACCTCCTTTCACTTTCAAGTGTCTCATTTCAGACAATAAAGTAGCCAGTCATCTTCCTTATGCATGACCTTTGTAACTGGCACAAGTCAAACGGCACAAAATTCAGACCCAATCTCCTGATCCATATGATTCTCATATTCTTTTTTTTTTTTTTTTTTTTTTTTTTTTAGCGAGTCCAGAAGCTATGGGTCTGTGCCAACCACCCGTGGCTGTTCACTATCCAGCATTTCTTCCATTATCTTTATGTTGTCCTGTTTCTTGGAAGTATTAGTGCAGCTACTTTTCCCGATGGTCTGTCTCTGTCTCTGTCTCTCACTCTTTTCTCCTTCTTTTTTTTGGGGGGGGGGGAGGAGGGGGATGGGTTTGATTAGGTTATTTATTTATTTTAATGGTGGTTCTGGGGATTGAACCCAGGGCATCATGCATGCTAAGCAGGCACTCTAACAATGATCTATATCCTTCTCTACACCGCCCCCCCGACCCTCCAGCACCCCCCCCCCCGTCCCCGGCCAGGGCCTGTCTTTGCTCAACCCAATAGAAAAGCATTTATGTTTTGCCAGTTTCCTGGGTCCTTCTTTGTTTCATAAAACTGAGAAGAAATACACGTGGAAGTTCTCTCCTATGAATTGAACAGACTGAAGATCCTTTAAATAACCAAATGAGGTGGAAGTGCAGAGAGTACCATACGGGAACACACCGAGGCACATCGTCATCAAATTGACCAAAATTAAGGATAAGGAGAAAATATTAAAATGAACGAGAGAAAAGCAACAAATAACATACAAGGGAACTCCCGTAAGGTTATCAGCTGATTTTTCAGCAGAAACTCTACAGGCCAGAAGTGGGTGGCACAACATACTTAAAGTGATGAAAGGGGAAAACTGACAGGTAAGAATACTCTATTCAGCAAGGCTCTCGTTCAGATTTGAGGGAGAAATCAAAAGCTTCACAGATAAACAAAAGCTACAAGATTTCAGCACCATCAAGCCGGCTTTACAAGGAATGATAAAGGATGGTCTCAAGTCATCAAATCCTAAGGAAAGAGACCAAAAAGATGACAGAGAAAGGGAGGGGGGGAGAGAGGGAGAGAGAGAGAGGGGGAGAGAGGGGGGGGGGGAGAGAGAGAGAGAGAGAGAGAGAGAGAGAGAGAGAGAGAGAGAGAAAGAGAGAGAGAGAGAGAGGGAGGGAGGGAGGGAGAGGAGACCTTCGAAAGATTGCTTTGCCTGTTTAGGGTCTTCCGTTGTTCCTTAAAAATTTTGAAATTGTTTGTTCTAGTTCTGTGAGGAATGTCGTGAGTATTTTGACAGGGGTTGCATGGAACCTGCGGATTGCTTTGGATAGTGTGGCCATGTTGATAGTATTGATTCTTCCAATGCAAGAGCACAAGGCATCTTTCCATTTCTTTGTGTCATTTCAGATTCTGGAGTATAGATAACCTCCTCGATTAAGTTTATTTTTTGGCATTTTACTGTTTTTGACTCAATGGAAGTGTTTATCCCAGTTATAAAATTCTGGTTTTTAAAGTGGAGGGGGAAAAAAAAAAAGGAAAGGAAGGGCCACAAATGGCAAAATATCCTTCTTTCTCATGGGTGAATTGTATTCCATTACGTGTGTGTATGTGTGTGTGTGTGTGTGTGTGTGTGTGTGTGTGTGTGTGTGTGTGTGTCCCCTCTTCTTTATCTATTCAAATATTGATGTGCACTTAGGATGCTTCCGTATCTTGGCAATCATAAATGATGTTGCTGTTAATAGCAGGGTGTGTGTATCTTTTTGAATTCATTCTTCTTTTGTGGTTGGCTTTATTCCTTTGATAAGTATGTAAGTTTAAAAAGCTAAAGCTCTAAACCTTCCTGGAAACAATGAACAGTACATATATGTAAATTAAAAATATATGTGCAGTAAAAACATTTTAAAAAAATAAATAAATAAAAAAGAACGAAAGACAAGGAAATTAGCTATCAAGCCGTGAAAGACATGGAAGAAACTTAAAAGACATCTTACTAAATCAAAGAAACCGGTCTGAAAATTGTTACCAACTGTACAATTCCAACCAAATGACATCCTGGAAAAGGCAAAGCTCTAGAAACAATCAAAAGATCATGGTATCCAGGGGTTTGGGGAGAGGGAGGGAAGGAGGAATGAACAGATGCAGCGTGAGGGATTTTTAAGGCGATGAAATTATTCTGTAGGATACCATAGTGGTGGCTACATGTCATTGTACATTTGTCAAAACCCATAGAACGTACAACCTCAAGAGTGAACCGTCCTGTAAACTATGGACTTTGATGGATAATAACGTGTCCATGTCGGATCATCAGTTTTACCAAATAGGCCACACCGATGAGAGATGTTGAGGGGAGTGGAGGATATATGTGTGGGTGGGGAGGGCTATGTGAGAACTCTCTGTATTTTCTGCTCAATTCTGCTGTGAGCCT
Source organism: Camelus bactrianus (assembly GCF_048773025.1). NCBI lineage: Eukaryota > Metazoa > Chordata > Mammalia > Artiodactyla > Camelidae > Camelus > Camelus bactrianus. The sequence continues at coordinate 147,991,056 of NC_133539.1, forward strand.
GAAACTGCTCTAGGAAATAAAGTCTATTAATCAAAAACAAAAACAGAAACAAAAACAAAACACCCAAATGAGGTGAACCAGGATTCAGTCATCCAAAATGGAGCTGGACGGCCAGTGGGAGGAACTTTGTTGCAGACATAGTCCTGTTTCAGGGAGGGGGACGTTGTCCCCTCCCTCTACACATCTTGAGTTCTCTGGGCTTGACTGATCCAAAAATGGACCCCAGACGGATGGTTGAGCAGGAGCGACAGGGAACCTACTGTCTTTCATTCAAGCACTCATGTGTCCCCGAAGCAGGCAGCTTTTCTCCGTTTTAGGACAAGAAATCAGCCCTTTGTGCGAAATGGGCCGGGCTGAGAGCCTTTGGTTTTGGGTGACCCGTCCGTGAAGAATCGAGACGGAGTTTGGGTTTTGGGGAGGGGGGGAAGCCCCTGAAAGAAGTCACGAGGTTGGTTGGTTTCTCTAGGCTTCCGGGGCCTGAAGGCTCTCAGTGGGTGATCAGGGTGTTTTCCTAAGTCCAGATGCAGGGAGGGCACCCTCCACGGAAGTGATCGATTTCCCGCTTTCAGGGAGACAGAAAGAAGAGTCTGAGGGTCCCTCTTGCGTCTGCTGGCCCCTCGGCTTCTTCGGTCACTCTCATTTCTAACCCATCCGTGTGCCACGGAGGCACATACATGTTTGGGGTGGCCTCCCCTGGGTCCCGACACCGGCATCAATGGGGGGAGGGGGGGCATGAGTGGTCAGAACTGTATCAAGCTCAAGGGCACCACCAACCGGTTTCAAAAACAAATCTGCCAGCAGCTGCTAGCCGCAGCCTGGTCGTTTCAAAGTTCCCGCCTTGCTCTTGTGGTGTGTTTTCTTTCGTTTCCCCTTCTCCACTTGCCCCGTGGGGTAGTCTGATGACACACACTTCCAGTGCTTCTTTCTTGCATCTGTGTCTCCTGGGCTGCAGTCCTAAGAGCCCCCCCCCCATCGCCCCCGCCCCCCCCCAATCAACTCGTTTCTTTACCCTCCACCAGGTCTCCTGGCTTGGAAATCTCGGCTCACAGCATGTGTCTCGTGTCCTCTCTGAATTCACGGGCCCAGCCATCCACCCTAAGGAGACGGAGGGAGGGAAGGAAGGTTTTGACCTGGCGACCTTCCTTGCCGGCATCCTCCGGATTTGGGACCCTTCAGTGCGCCACCTGCCACCCGCCATACCACTCTCACCCTGAGGCCTAGCCCTCGGGGCTCCGTCCACGCGGAAACCTGAACGCGGACGGACCTGGACGGTGGGCGGGGTGGGGGTGGGGGTGTGGAGGGGCTTGCTTCATCACTGCCGGAACCGTGGAGGCGACCGGGACAGACGCGTCCTTCAAGAGGTGAAGGGACACGTAGCCCGGGCTAGGTCCGTGCCACAGCATGTGATTTGGCTCTAAAAAGGAAACCAGGGACCCGTGGAGCCGAGAGACCTGTGGGAGACAGGCGGGGCCGTTTCTGCGTGCCCCTGACTCCCTGAAAGAAGCCAATCTGAAAAGGTGGCATCCTGTAGGGTACCGGCTCTGGATGACATTCATTCTCAAAAGGGCAAAAGCCCCAGAGAGGGTGAAAAGATGAGTGGGGTCGGGGGTGGTGGTGGTGAAGGTTGTCTGTGTGGGTGTGTGTGTGTGCGGGTGTGTGTGTGTTGTGGCGGGGGGTTGTTGATGAATAGGTGGAGCACAGGGGACTTTTAAGCCGCGAAACTCTCCGGTAGGTAGGTCCACGATGGGATGAAAACCAACGTGTTGGATATGGCAATACCTAAGATGGGGTGAACTGAAAGAACCCTTCTGGGTGTCCCGCCCCTCAGCCGAAGTTTAAAGTCCTTCCTAAAGCCAGAAGGTAAAGACACACGAGAGCAATCTGAGGGGCCATCGCTGAGGAGTAACAGCGAGGCCAGTGAATCCAGTGAAAGACTGACTGACGTGGGGGCCTGGGTCCCTCGGCTCGACCCCCTTCCCCGGGAAACCGAAGCCTTCGACGCAGGGATGCGCTTTGACACGCTTCTGTCTCATCGGAGAAGGCTTCTTCTGCCTGGCATTGCGTGACGGGGCCGAGAAACCCGTCCTCTCCTCCTCTGCGTGAGGTAGCGGTCGCTCCCGCCTTTGCGCAGCGTTGAAGAAAGCTACCAGAAACACGGTTCTGCGTTTCTCTCGATACCGTGGGCGAGCGTCACGGCTTTTCCTTGCGTTCCACCATGCAGTCAGATAGCATTCTCAAAACTAAGCGTGCCATGCAAATTTTCCTTTTCCTTTTTTAAAGTGACTGTCAAGAACTTAGGCAGCATCGAGTGAAAACGTTGGGCACCTTCATCTCTTGGTTTGTATGGAGCCAGCTAGGTCATCAGACCCACGTCACCATGATTTCTGAATTCTAAGATCCTTTCCAATCCATGATATTGTACATTCCTGGGTCATGGGATGTCACTATGGCTGATCAGGTCAAAGGGAATGTGTCCCTCCAGAGCGCTTATTAACACGTCAGTTTATTTAAACGACAACAAAGGAAATTCCCTTCGGGCGATATTCATTCCACACGCTAAAGGAAAGCGATAGGTTGTGTGCCTGAGCCCACACAGTGTGACGCAGGAACGGGGTGGGGGTTGAGGGAGGAGGAACTCTGGCTAGTGTCCGGGACCTAACGGGAGATAGAGTGGAGGATTTTTGCCCTTCTTCAGGGACAGGGTGAATCGGCCCGAGGTTGACTTGTGCGCTCAGAAAGAGGGCCTTTACCGGATGCCCCGAGCAAGCAGACTTTTCTTTTCTTCTTCTTCTTTTCTTTTTTCAGTTTTATTGACATAGGTTTGACATACAGCCCTCTATCAGTTTCGGGTGTACAGCACAATGATTTGACTTCCATAGACTGTGAAGTGATTATTAGGTAACTTTAGTGACCAGGAAACAACGATATGTTAAAAGGGGGTTTAATCAACAGAACTGCTATTTCTGATGATCATCTATTCCTAAGAGAAAGGACAGATGAACACTCCAAAATGCAGGAAGTGCATAGTCACAGAATGATGAACAATCTTTACCCGTGCCGACGTTTTGACGCCAGGATACGTGGAAAGCTGAAGTTTTAGAACATAGAAATATTTGGCTCTCCATTTGACCTGGAAATCTCCTTGTTGGAAAGAAGCTAATTTCTCCTCCTCATCCTCGTCCTCCTCGTCCTCGTCCTCGTCCTCGTCCTCCTCCTGCCTTTTTAACTAAAAAAATAAAAAAATAAAATAAAAAAAAATTTTTTAACAAGAAGTTTTTATCTTTTTGGAGGGGGGACGGGTCATTAGGTGTCTTTATCTACGTTTCAATTAATTATTTAGATTTATTATACGTTTTCAGTGGTGGTACTGGGGACTGAGCCCAAGGCCTTGTGCATGCTGAGCACGCACTCTACCGCAGAGCTCTACGCTTTCCCAGAAAGGAGCAAATTTCTAAACATAGAACTGGATGAGTAGGTCAGCTTTTTGATCTCATAGAAGCAGCGGCCCAGTTCTCTGGGGGGAACCCTCCTTATCTTGTCCATCTCGACAACGTCAGAAACGTCTGTCTGCATAGCCCACAGTGGCCAGAGACTGAGGCCAGGGGGCTGAATCAGGTAGAACCTGAAACCGAATGGAAGAAACAAACAAACAAAAAAGGGTGGGGAGGGGCACGCGGAGGCCTTTTTAAACGTACACACTGCTGCGTGGTCTCCCTCGTCGAAACTCTAATTCGCAGCCTTCTTCTTAAGGAGAAATATACACCTGAAACGTCTTTTTTCCACACAGAGTTTAAAAGCTTTCACCCTCTGAGCCGAAAAACCTTACCCGTCCCATCGGTTCTTTCTGAGTGAGTGGGTTCTCTAGTGTCCTACGCGTCTGCTGGGAAACAAGCTGCTGGAGAACCAGCAACTAGAAACCAAGCTGCACCAGCATTTCCATGAGCGTAAAATCTTACATTCACACTTACTTGCTTAAAAATGCACACGCCTGCTTTGTTTTCATGTTTTACACAGTCGATGACCTATAACATGTATGATGCTCAAGAAATTGTGTGAGGGGCAATCCTGAGATTGACCGTGAGGGCGCAACAGATGGCAGATATTTCCTTAGGGTAAAACAATGGACGGTCATGGGAAGCCAGATCATCCATTAACAGAACTTGGTTCTGGCAGGAAAGCATGTGGTTTAACCCCGGGGAAATATTTGCTATCTCGAGATGTCCCAGAGGCAATCACAGGATACACTTAGAAATTTTGCATCCCCCGAGGAGGGTGATTGTTCCTGGAAGGGATAGGCCTGAAATGAATCAGTTAGCCAGCAAGCAGAACTTCGTGCTTCTGGCATGAAATATCTAAAGCCCCACCTCTTTGATCGCATTTCTTTTTTTTTTCCCTGAGCCGTATACTCCCAATAAACAGGATGTCGACCAGGCTTTTGGCACTCTAGATCCACGAGACCTTGAGTCCCCTGGTCCCATTTTCGCTCTTTACTTGGTCTCTTTGTTTCTTAATTCTTGCGTCGCCCGTCCTCAGACACGGTCCCGAGCTGCGCTGGACGCAGCACCCGTCCTACCCGACTCGTGAGTGACCTATAGTTTTTAAATGAAAGCTACAAAATCTCTGGTCATGTCGATCTGCTGGTCTCGTCTGTATGAGACAGGGCAGTACCTGAGTTTCAGAGACACACACAGACACACACACAGACACACACACACACACACAGACACAGACACACACACACACACACACACACACACACACACACACACGACACACACACTCTAAAGGGAACAAAGAACAAAGAAAGATAGAGAAAGAAAAAGAAAAAGGCTCAGGGGAATAAAGGATTCGCTTGCTCTCTGTGACATGACCCAGTAGACCTAGTTGTCACGAGACAGGAAGCTCAACTCTCCGTGTTTACATTATCTGTTCCTGAGCTTTCTTGCAGAAAATTCTCATGCGTTTCTTTCCCCTCACGGAAGTCTTCTCTATTCCCCACAGAGCCTGGGGCGATGGCTCTTCACCCTGGAGCCGCCTGCGGCCGATCCAAGATATCGGATGATTTGTGGAAGTGATCAGTGATCCTGAGACAAAGCCCTTCCTTTAGGTAGAAAAGCATGGCCCCTGCTGCTCAGGGAGCTGGCACTCCCCCTCCCTCTCCCCTCATGCCACCTTCTCCTTTGTGCACAAGCTATCGCTTTCGCAAAAGAGCTTGGCTTGCCTGAGAGTCTTGTGGAAGCCATCCTCATTTCTATGGTACTGCCGTCCAAGGATCTGGAAAGGGCTCGGTCCCATGTATGCATGTATGCATGTAGGCACTTGTGTATGTCCCCGGCTTGTAGGCCTGGCATGTTTCTTCCTCCACATACACTTGCCAGAGTTCATTCATGAAAGAGCTCTATGGAACTGGTTTTCAAGGGAACATGCAGGCAGGGAATGCGAACAGGAAGGAACCCAAATGTTTTCCTTCAGGTTGACATGATCTAGGACAGATCCTTTCATCCAGAAAAGCAAATGTCAAGGGATCGGTCTCGTGAAAAGAGCCATGTCTTGATTGTGACGAGCAGCATTCGAGGTGAAACTTTTCGCCTCCCTAGGTTTACCCCGAATCCATTAAGTTCCTGTGGGTTATCTCTGTCATGAAACGTGTCAGCCAGGAAAAAAAAAAAAAAAAAAAAAAAAGAGTCTGGGAGCGATGGTTGGCTCGGTCTCAAGTCTCAGGAAGTGTTCACACCCCAAGCAGTCCGAGGGGGTAGTGTGTGTGTGTGTGTGTGGGAGGCGGTCCATCTCTGAAAAATTGGTGCCTCCTCCACGTAGTTTTTGGTCCCTTGCAACTGAAGCATCTGGCGACGTCCCTGGAATGTTTAGATCGTTTCCAAAGAAGATGAGATACGGAAGCGTTCGTTCCTGGCTCCATGAGTCGAAGGGGACGTGCTTTAATATCTTTCTGACAGAAAAGACTCGAGATCTGTCAGTGTGTTGGCCGACATGACTGGTATACCTTCGGAGGATGGATGGACCTACAGACAGACAGACAGACCGGAATACATACATACTTACTTACATACGTACATATGTAAACATACAATACAATACAATACAATACAATACAATAAAACAAAACAAAATGAAACAGAATAAAATAAAATAAAATAAAATAAAATAAAATAAATTAAATTAAATTAAAATAAAAGGATGCTGTGAGGAGAAAGTGTCTGTTTCTGGCTAGGACCAAATCGTGTCCCTACGTGGACCGGTTGGGAAAGACTGGTGTCCCAGATGGTTCACCGTGACTTCCTCGTGAACATTTGCTGTGACCGATTTGGGCTTCGGAACAGTCACGGTCTCGTTCTGAGGAACGTCTCCTGGAAAGCATGTGGAGACCGTCTTCGTCTGCCGTCCTTAGGAAACGTTCCAGCAGAGCGGGTGTCCGAGAGCCTCTAGGGGCGATGGCTATGCTTCGTGGACGTCTGTCCCTCTTCAGGCCGAATTTCGTGGAAGTATGCTGATCTGGCCAGCCGACAAGTCTGAATGGGGGTGATTTTTTGGTAGAAATGCGCGTCCTTGGAGAGACCAGGGGAAGGGGAGCATGTCTCAGTGGAAACTCTCGTACAGCGTGATAGAGATGAGAATGCGGTTCTGTGTCATCATCTTTGCGTGCTTCCCGCCACCCTCCCCCTCCCCTCCCCGTCCCGCCCCGCCTTCCACTGATACGCTGGGCCACGTCACGCGTGCTTCGAGTTTTCTCCGATGGTTGGCCAACGCTCTTCCGACTCCCGTTGCCCATGGTTCTCCCGCTTTGGACTTGGCATCCTCGAGAACCAAAGCCGCCCTTTCCCTGAAGCCCCGCCGAGCCGGGCTGAGCAGCTGGACATCTGCTGGAGAGAGGTCACTGCCGTGTCCCCTCTCGAGACCCTCCTCCTGCCCGTTGCTGTGGAGGCCACTCAGAAAGTGGACCTGAACCCGCATGCGTTTTTCAGGCCACCCGAGCCTCTTCGAGCCCGACGCCTAGACATCTTCCTGACTGGTGGCGCTCCGGACTCACACCCTGGGTTTCTCGTTGGCTTCAGCCACGGACCTTTGTCTTCCTGGAACGAAAGACCAGACCGGTTTCATCAGGTGGAACCACCTGCCTGGTGGCGGGACTGTCGTGGAACCCTATGGACCACCCCGAAGTGTATATGCAGCCCAAGGGCGATCTCTCCAGTTGAACAACCATCGAGGCCCAAAAGGACCCCTGCCCCGGGAAGAAAGAAACTTTGACCTTGACCCTTAGCTGCCCGAACGAGAATTTGGATCAGGGTTGGGTAGGGTGATGGAGATCTCCCTTGGCACAGTTCCCGTGTGCGGGACTTTCAATGACTCTGTCTTCCTGAAAGGACACCCGCCCCCTGACCACGCTGTCTCGTCATCAGTTTGTTTCCACAAGGGACGAACCGTCATTGTGTGCACGACAAAGTTGGCCGCTGCCTGTTTGGTCCGCCATCGCTCCGTAAGGGACCGACGAAGTGTGCGTCGTGACCAGTGACCGATTTCGGAGCCCGTGGGTGGTGGGCGGGTGTGTATCTGTTTTCCAGGTCACGCGCGACGCGGTGTGTCGTGGTGTGGCCCGCCCGGCCACCCCACCTCCCTTCCCCCATGGAAAATCAAGGGAGAGTATTGCCCGAGACAGACGAAAGTGCAGCCACGAAACCTAAAAGGATGACCCTGGATGTCAACTTGGAGGTGGCTAGGAGACAGCTGAGCATGCATAGGATCACACTGCACTGCCACCGTGTGGGATGCCGCACATGTGTCGCCGTCGTGGTTTTCATCTCCTCCACCTATTGCCCTCACCTACATCCACTCTTTATCTCACTGAACTCTTTTTTTTTTTTTTTTTTTTCCCGGTAAGACAGTGAGAATTTTCTCTCTCTCTCTCTCTCTCTCTCTCTGTCTCTCTCTCTCCTACTCTCTCTCATAATTGACCTGACAATGGGATGTCCGTTTTCACGTGTCCAACATAGCGATTCGGGATTCTTCCATGTTCCACGATGATCACCGTGGTGAGTCTGGTTACGGATCCGTCACCGGACAGCGTCATGACAATAGTATGGATTGACTCTACTCGCCCTGCTGTCCATGACCTCCCGTAATTTGTGTATTTATTAATTGGAGTTAACTGGAAGCTTGTACTTTTTCCTCTCCCTCACCCATTGCACTCATTGTTCCTTCTTGGTATCCATGAGCCTGTTTCAGCTTCCTTGCATGTGTTCCTGCGTATTGTCTTGGGGATTCTGCCTCGAAGTGACAACATCCCTCTCGGACTTAAGTCACTTAGTTAACATCATCCCCTCTAGGTGTAGGTCTCTCCAGACCACGTGGCACTGTCCATTCGTCCATCCGCGGGCCCGTAGTGGAACTGCCGGGTCTTCCAGGAGTTTTCTGTGGAATGTTTTGAGGGACTTCTGTCCTGTTTTCCCTAATGGCTTTCCTCCACCTCCGTTTCGCCCTCTCCCCCTCGCCCCCACCACCAACCCCTGTTCCGTGTTGCCTTCTGTCTTCTGTCGGAGAGCGGATTCTGTCAGGTATGAGTCGAGAGCTCTGTGTCCGCCCGCCAGCCCGCCCACCCGGCCCCATCTCGAACGGTGGTCTCTATCACGTGTTCCGTCAGGAGCAGGCACTTTCTGCTTGTTTTTGGAACTTGCTGTCGAGATTCCAGGTTCTGGGCCTGTCCGGATATCTCTTAGAAACGGAAATGCGTGCGTTTTCCCCTTTTTAAAATTGTGTTTGTTTGTTACTTATTTATTTATTTATTTACTTACTTACATTTATTTATTTATTTAGGCCTTTTTTTTTTTTTTTTTTTTTTTTTTTTTTTTGGTTCTTGCTGCTGTTGTTGCTTTCGGTGGTTGTTTGTTTATTCGGGGAGGGGAGGTAATTCGTTTCTTTTGCTGGTTTGTTGCCTGACTTAGTGATTGCCTGACTTACCGACTTCCTTATTGACTTGAACGGAAGTCCTGAAGATCGAACCCTGGACCTTGCGCGTGCTGGGCAGGCACTCTGCCGCTGAGTTCTACGCTCCATCCTCCCCCTCGCCCCCTCCCCCATTTGGGGGAGGAAAAAAATTATTTTTTTTTTCTTTTAAACTGAAAACGTCCGTTTGGGTCTCCTGCGCGTGTTTCATCCCTGGTTTTCTGGCTTCTAGGAGGTGGAGTTGACCGAGTTCTTGGACTGTTGAGGAGAGGAACCCCTGATGGGCTGCGGTTGTGCTTTTTCTACGGTGTTTTTGTTTTTGTTTTTAAACCCCAGAGTAGTTCTACAACTTGATTTCCCTTTGGTGGTGGGTTTTGTCGTTTGTTTTCATGTTTTCTTTCTTTCTTTCTTTCTTTCTTTCTTTCTTTCTTTCTTTCTTTCTTTCTTTCTTTCTTTCTTTTTCTTTCTTTCTTTCTTTCTTTCTTTCTTTCTTTCTTTCTTTCTTTCTTTCTTTCTTTCTTCCTTTCTTTCTTTCTTCCTTTCTTCCTTTCTTTCTTTCCTTTCTTTCTTTCCTTTCTTTCTTTTCTTTCTTTCTTTTCTTTCTTTTTTTTTTTTTCGGATGGGGCTACAGTTTCCTTGTCCACGTTGACTGTGTCAAACACACGCACCGACACACACACGCACACCCAGACACGCGGATGCGCATGCACAGTGTTGCTCTGTGTAGATGCACTGAACCTCGATTTACCGAGCGGGTGGCTATCGACTCGCCCCCCCGAACCCCCGCCCGCATTTTTTTGTTTTCCCTCCTCCTTCCTGCGGTTGTGGTCAGCCGTGCTGACGTCCGTGTTCTCACGACCGACCGCGAGTGCGTTTTCCCCAGGCGCCCGTTTGTTGTCTTTGGGCTTTGTCGCGATCTGTGCCGAGATCGATTTTTCTTTCCGCTTCGATGGGGTTCGCGGTCTTCATCCTTTCTTTTCTAGCTTCTGGGCTTTGCCTGTCTGCTTTCGAAAGACCTCCCGCATTCGAGAGGACGGACTCCAAAGCCGATTCCTGCGTTGTTCTCTGAGCGCTCGCCTGGTTTCGGTTTGCCAGCCCCCGCCTTCCCTCCCTCTTCCCCTCCTCCCCTTCCCAACCTCCCACCCGGGAACCCGGGATCTCGTCCTGGTCGCTCTGGGCCACCCGCGGCGTGGGCCCCGGCCCCGCCGGCGTGTCCGTGTGATCTCCCCCGCCCGGGGAATCGCGTGGGGAGCGCGTCCCCTTCGCGGCAGCCGCCCGGCCGGCCGTGTCTTGCCAAACCCCGGCTCCCTCCGTCCTCCCCGCCCTGATCTGTTGCCGGGGTCGCGTCGCGCCGCGTCGCGTCGTGTCGCCTCGTGTCGTGCCGTGCCGTGCCGTGCCGTGCCGTGACGAGGGTGAGCGGGCTCCGAGGCGGACGCCACGGGGCCGCCCGGCGCCTCAGTCCGGGACGAGCTCGGGCGTTTGGGCGGCCGGCGGCGGTCGGGATCGGTTCCGGGGACGTTGGCGACGGTTGTCGGGCGCCATCTGGCTGCCGCTCTGAGATTGTCCCTCTTCTCCCGAGCGTCGGCGACCTCGGCAAGGGATGGGGCTCGGCGGCGGGGCCCGAGGCAGACTTCGGGGAGGCTGGCGACACCGGCGGTGACAGTCCCCGTGGCGCTGAGCCGCGGGCGCGTCCTGCTCTCGGCGCAGATTGGACTCGCAGGATGATGAGGGGGTGACTGTCGCCGCGCTCCCGGGATCTCGTGTGCCGGGGGAAGCCGTGTGGCCTGGCCTGGTCGACCAGCATCCGCCTGTGCCCCTCCAGCCGCGGAGACCGACCCGAGCCGATCGGACACGGCCTGCGCCTTGCCGCCGCGGGGGAAAGGGAGAGAGTGTCCCGCGCCCGGGCCGCCGGCGGCTAGGTGGTCAGGCCCTCGTCTGCGTCCCTTGGACGACTGCTCCTGAGGCGAGGAGCGGCCCGGGCCCAGTGCGGTGAGGCCGGGGACGGGCGCGCTGGGGTTCCCGGTCGTCGGAGGCGCCTCCTTGGATGAAATGTTTTCTGAGTCCCGATGGATCCGGAGACGTGGCTGGGCCGGCCCCTGTTGGCGCGGGAGGCCTGGGAGGGGGTGCCCCCCGGCCCGTAAGCCTGCCCGCGTGGGTTCCGGTGGCGTTGGAGGGACCGAGACTTCATCCGGACTCGGGGACCGGCACGGGGGCGTCCTGCGAGGGATGTGGGGGAGGCAGGCTTTCCCCGGCCCGGGGCCCGGTGCTCGGGAGCGGTCCCTCGTGGGGGGCCCTCTCGTCGGAGGCGCCTCTGTGGCATCTCCCCGAGTCCCCGGCCACGCGGGCGAGAAAAGGGCAGGGCGTCCCCGGCCTGATCCCGTCTCCCTCTCGTCCCTTCCCATTCCCATTCCCATTCCCATTCCCACTTCTCCTCCTAAGCCTCCTCCTAATCCCCCTCCCCTCTCCCCTCTCCCCTCTCCCCTACCAACCCCCCCACCCCGGTCGATCAGATGGCCCCCGAGAGCTTCGGGGCTGCCATTTATGGGGGTAGGGCTGGGGGCAGGTGGCCGGACCGAGGTCCCGGGGTCCCCCCTTGCAAATCGTGGACCCGCCCCGTTTCTGGGCGCTGTCATTTTTCCTGTCGTGTTGGGCATTTTCTGCCAGCAGATAGGTGCTGACACGGTCTTCCTCGGTGTCTGTCACCGAGTGTTGGGTCTCCGGACGCGTGCGGGGCTCTGGGCTTCTCTCTGCGTGAGCCCTGGCCTGGTAGCCGACTCCGCTTCTGACACTTGAGCCGCCCGCCCGGGCCTGCGCGCCGGCTCTCGTGTGTGCGTCCGGCTGACGTGGCCCGTGGTGCCACCTCCGGTCTCTGGTGGCCCGAGGGCGGTGGGGTGAGGTGGCGGCGTGGGTCTTTTACCCCGTGCGCTCCCCGCCGCAGGCACCCGGTGGTGGCCGGCACGACCCCACCCCCGTAGGCTCCGTGCCGCGTGTCAGGCATTCCCCGCCTGGGGTCGTTGGCCGCTCTCCTCGGAGAGGACTGAGGAGTGGGTGGCGCCTGGCGAGGCTGAAGCAGGCCCCTCTGGTGGTTGTCCTCGCCGGGCCCTCCCCTCTGGGGCCTCCCTGCCCCACATGGCTGGCTCGCTCGCTCGCTCGCTCACTCACTCACCTGATCGATGTGGTGAAGTCATGCTCCCCCGGGCCGGGCCTAAGCCGCGCCAGACGAGGGACGGGGACGTTCATGGCGAACGTGGCTTCTCTTCTCGTTCTGCCTGCGGGCCCCTCGCCTCTCCTCTGCCGCCCGTGGGTGGCGGGGGGAAGGCAGGGGTGCGGACTCCGGCCCGACCTCGGTCTCCCGTGCCTTGTGGTGTCGGCGGGGCCGGGGTCTTGTGACGCGGCAGACACTCTCGCCTCCTCGCCTGCTCGGCGTCCTGTCTCGCGAGCGGCCCTCCCCCGCGGCGGGGGGAGGGCTGCCCCGCCGCCACGCCACGTACCCCCTCGTCGGGGTGTGAGCGTGTCTCGCCTTGGTCCTCTGCGGTGCCCCTGGAGCGCTCCAGGTTGTC
>NC_133539.1:148008570-148011070 GCF_048773025.1 Camelus bactrianus
GGCCGGGCGTCGGGCCCTCTTGCTCCTCCGATCCCGCCGCCCCGCCTTGCCACGTGCCTCTCCTCTCGCCTCTTCCCCCCACCCGAGCGAGCTTCGGGCCTCTTCTCCCCGTCCGGCCGGCTCTCTCCTCTCGCCTCCCAGTTCCCGCCCCACGCGCCCGAGGCGCCCTGCCCGCTTGTGGCCCGCGTCCCATCGTGGGCCCCCCTCGTCCCCCGTGGCGAGAAGGGGGACCCCGGGAACGCGTGTGCGGGTTGGGGGTCCTGCCGGGCCTTGGGGGGTTGGGGATGTGGAGGTGGGAAGGAGGGTGGTCTGTCGTCGGGACGCGGGGGGAGGGCCCTCTCCGCCCGGCCTCGTGGGGAGTGGGCTTAGGATGCCGTCGGCACGCGTTGGCGTGTGGGACTCGGTGGCGTGGGCGGTGGCCGGCCGGTGCCCGGTGTGGCCCCGTGTCGAGGGCCCGCGGCGGCGAGGACCCCCGGCCGTGGCCGGGCTGTGGTGGTCGGCGTCGGGGCGCGGTGGCCGGCGGTTGGGGCTGGTGGGGGGGGTCCGTGCCGTCCCCGCCTCGCCCGCCTCGCCCTCTCCAGGTACCTAGCGCGTCCCGGCGCGGAGGTTTAAAGACCCTCGGGGGAGTCGCCCGTCCGCCTTGGGGTCGGGGCGGTCGGGCCCGTGGGGACGTGGGAGGTCCGTCCCTCGTCCCACGGACTCCGCCTCCACCGGGCCGGGGCGCCGCGCCACGTCGCTGACCGCCGCCGCCGCCGCCGTGTCCGTCGGGTGGGGCCTCACCCGGCGGGCCCGTCGGACGGCCGGTGGCCGCGTGGTGGCGCGTCCCCGCGGGAGGCGGGAACCCCCGGGCGCCTGTGGGGTGTCCGAGCCGGCACGCGCGGTGTCGGTGCCGGCTGCGCCCCGTTGTGAAACCTTCCCGACCCTCCGGTCTGATTTCTCTCTGACTCGGCCGGCCCGAGGCGACCCCCCCCTCTCACCCTCCCGGGGTGGGTGGGGGCGGGAGACGTGCCGTGCCACAGAACCGAAGGCAGGAGAAACTTCTCGTACGACTCTTAGCGGTGGATCACTCGGCTCGTGCGTCGATGAAGAACGCAGCTAGCTGCGAGAATTAATGTGAATTGCAGGACACATTGATCATCGACACTTCGAACGCACTTGCGGCCCCGGGTTCCTCCCGGGGCTACGCCTGTCTGAGCGTCGCTTGACGATCAATCGCGCCCCCCCGGGTGTGTGCCCGCGGGGTCGCGCGGCTGGGGGTTTCCTCGCAGGGCCGCGGTGCCCTCCGTCCCCCTAAGTGCAGACACGGCGCCTCTGCCGTCGCGCCGTCTGTCCCTCCTCCGGCCGGTCCCGCCCCCGCGCCCGGGAGGGTGCGGGTGCGGGGGCGGGCGGCGGCGGCGGCAGGCGGCGTCGAGGCCCGGGAGGTGCCGCCCGCGAAAGGGAAGGGAGAAAACGGGGAGGGGGGGAGCTCGCGCGTGGCCGAGGCCGCGGCCGCGGCCGCGGCCGCCGCGTTCCCACCGGGAGCCCCTCCTCGCGCCGCAAGCGTTCTCCGGGGCGCGTGCCCGGGTGCGTCGCGGTGGTGCCGGGGTGGGTGGGGGCGGTTAGGGCCGCCGCGCCGCGCCGCCCCCACCCTCCCGTCGCGCCACCGCGGCCCCCGCCTCGCCCCGTCGGGACGGGCGGCTCCTCGCCGTGGCCGAGGCGCGCGCGCGGCCGCGCCCCGGGGATGCGTGCCCCGGCGGCGACCCGCGGGACGCCGCGGCGTCGCCCGCCGCTGCGCGCTTTCCCCCGGGCTGCGTCCGCGGCCGCGCTTCGTGCCCCTGGGCCCCCGGGGCGGCGTTCTTCGGGGGCGCCGCCGCCGCGCGTCCGTCGCCCGTCGTGGGCGTCTCGCGGCCGTGCGGAGGACGGGTGGGAGCGGAGCGGAGCGGCTCGCGCCGGTGCGGTTGGCGTCGCGTGGTGGGGCAAGGGGCCCTGACGGTCGCCGCGGGGCGGCCGCCGGGCTTCTTCGGACCCGCCCGCCTCACGACCGACCGACCGGCGGCTGCCGCCGCCGCCCCCCTCTACCCTCCTCCCCGGCACGACGACGCCTCCGGCCTGGGCCCGGCGTCGCGCGCGCGCGCGGCTTCCCCTCTCGCCGCCCGCCCGTCCCGTGCCACGTCGCCGGCTCGTGCTCCCGTCCCCGTCCCGCCCGCCTCCCTTCTTCCTTCCGCCCTTCCGCCCTCCCGCCCGAACCCCGTGTCCGGGCGTGGGTGGGTGGGTGGGTGGGTCGGTTGAGGGGGAGGGGGACCGGGCGGTCGACCGCGGTTCCGCGCCTCGCGCGCGGCCCCTCTCCCGCCGTCCCGCCCTCTCCCGCTTCGCGGGCACCTTCTCCGTCCCCTCCGAGCCGCGACCTCAGATCAGACGTGGCGACCCGCTGAATTTAAGCATATTAGTCAGCGGAGGAAAAGAAACTAACCAGGATTCCCTCAGTAACGGCGAGTGAACAGGGAAGAGCCCAGCGCCGAAT